>NW_028135445.1:0-181377 GCF_964662115.1 Mustela nivalis | reverse complement strand
TCAAACTGCTTGGCCCTCGGCAACACCCCAATTGCATAGGCTACCTTAAACAGTGATGCTCTGTCGCAAATAGCCTGAGCCCAGACCTTCCAACAGACACCGACACAGCTGGCTGCACACCCAGCACATTGGACCCGCCACCTCTTTGGCCACCATCCATTCCCAACCTGGGTTTTCAGTCATCGGAACCTAGACCTTATCTCCAATCCCTGCACAGGGGGGAACCTGATGCACAAGTCAGAACCCCTCCTTCCCCATGGCAAGAAACCTTGCTGCTGGCAGTGAGTCAAACCTGCAGTGTAGGAGAAAACGGCATGGCCCATGAGGCCACGCCCAAGCGTGAGGGCCGCCTTGGGCACAAACACACATTGTGACCCTCAGCGTGAGTACCTTATTCAAGTAACGCCTCTCAGTGACTGGACCCAGAGCCCGCATATGTGGCTTGCCATGCCCATAGGCACCCAGGACTAACTAGATGGTGTGTATTCCAGTTGAGGGAACCCACTGCTGTGCTCTAGAGTCCCTCTCCTGGGGGGTCCCCTGTGGCAGAAAACAGTACTCTTCATTCCCACAGAATGAACACAAACACTTGGGAGCTTGGACAATCCCCCGAGAGGAAGGCTCTTCCTTGGCCTCTGAGACAACCCCTCCCCTACCGGACACTGTAAACGCAACACCCAGAGACAAAATCCTGAGTGACTGCCTCCCACTTGCCCTACTTTGATTTCCAGAGGATCTCCCCTCACGGACTAGAGATCAGGCCTGCCATTACATTGGCCCCTAGCTGAGCCAAGTTTGCTTTTTCAGACATCTGTCCCCACAGCCCTGGCAAACACAGCCTCTAGGCTGGGTCCTCTGGAGCCATACCACAGGACCGTGCCTGCTCTCTCCTGGGAAACTGTGTCCATTCCTTTGGCCACACACCTCCTGAATATGAGAAACCTCAAGGCCTCCGAGGGCATCCCACTACTCGGAGCCTCACTGGACTCACAGGGGCATTCGGACACAAGCTGAGCAGCTACATCCATGAATGCATGCACACAGATGTCAACAGAGATAGAAAGTTGAGCCGGACAGGCCTTTAGGCCGTAGTCTCAACTCTTGCTTTGGTTTCCAGGTGTCACTCCTCAGAGGCTTTGGTTCGAAGAACAGGGTATGGGGCTTTCTTGAGGCACGGAACAGAACTCCTCTCGTCTCCACATGGGAAGATTCCTGGTTGGAGCCGTGTCAAACACCTCATGTTGGAGAATCCTGCAGAGTCCCTGAGCCACCTCCACATTCCAAGGTCTCCCAGGCCACCAAGCCACAGTAGGACTCATCTTCAGGAGAGACCATTTCAACTCTCCCCTCTGGGTATCTCACCCAGGAGCCCGCAGATTGAGCCTGCCTTGTCCTCACTAAAGAGTGGGAATATGGGGTGGCGTTCCCAGGCATCCATGCTTAGACACCTGCTCTCGAGTCTTTCCATATGGGGCCTCTTGGAACCATCCAATAGGACTCGACTGTCGTGCAGAAGGTAACCTTCAGTTTTGGAGCAGTTCACAAAACCCATCGTAGGCAAAACTTTCTGGCCTCATGAAGCCCCCACACCCTTCAGGAAGAGGCCATGCTGGACAAGAAGTCTAGCCTGAGGCACGTCTCATAGTTGACATGACCTCAGTGCAGGAGATCTCGATTCAGCCTCTGCAGAGTGGGCCTGCCGTGCCCTCGGTCCCAAACCTCACGCTAGCTTGTGTTTTCAGACTTCCTTCCTCACACTCCTGGCAAACAAGCCCTCCGGACTAGGAACTCCGGAACCAAAACCCAGCCCAGTGTCTGCCCAACGGAAGAAAAACGTTTCCCTGTGGGGCTCTCCAGAAAACCCAGATGAGGATCAATCTGCTCGGGCCTCGACGGTACCCGAACTGGATAGGCTGCTCTGGGCACTCATGCTCTGCCTGACACAGCCTGAAGCCAGACGTCCAGACAGACAAGGAGACAGCTGGCCGCACACCCAGCACTTCGGACACGCCATGGTCTTATGCCGTCACCTCATCCTAACCTTGGTTTTCAGATATCTGAACCTAGACATTATATCAATTCTCCACACAGCTGGGTATAGCAAGCACAAAACAGAACTCCTCCTTCCCCATGGCTGTCAAGCTTGCTCTTGGCATGGAGTCACACCTTCAGGGTGGGAGAAACCTTCATGGCCCCTGATGCCACGCCCAAACATGAGTGCTGCTTGGGCACAAATTCACACTGTGACCCTCAGCATGAGCCCCATGTCAAAGAAAGGCCTGTCAGGGCCTGGACCAAGAGCCCACATATGGGGCTTGCCAAGCCCCTATGCACCCAATCCTCACCACGGTTTGAATTTTCCAGTCGCCCCGCCCGTACCTGGAGCTCTGCTCTGGAATCCCTTTCTTGGAGAGACCCATGAGCCAGACAACACGACTCCACCCTTCCCACAAAATGACCCCAAACTCTTGGGATTTGGGACAAATCCCCAGAGAGGGATACTCGTCCACAGTACCTGAGGCCACCGCTCCAATCCACGGCTATCCCGGACACAACATCCAGAGACAAAAGCCTGAAGGAACGCCTCCCACTCGCCCTTGTTTCAGAGGCCCAGGAGCTCCCACTCGGGCTGTACATCCGGCCTGCCATACCCTAGGCGCCACTCATAAGCTGAGTTTGTGTATTCAGACTTCTGTGCCCACAGCCTGGACCCACACAACATCCAGGCTAGGGCCTCTGGACCAAACAGCGAAAGATTGTGTCTGCCCTCTCCAAGGAAAGTGTGCCCAATCCATTGACCACAACCCTACAGGTTAGGGAAAAGCTCCAAGGTCCCTGAGGCCATCAATAGTATAGGCCACCCTGGACTAAGAGGGGCTCTCTGACACCAGCGGAGCAACTATCTCCACTTAGACTCTCAGACAGTGTCCCCAGAGACAGAAGGTTGAAATGGACAGGCCCCGAGGCCCTAATCTGAACCTTAGGTTTGGTTTCCATGTTTCCGTTCTCAGAGGACTGTTTTCGTAGACCAGCACCTGGGGCTTTTCTGAGGCACCAAACCAAACCTCTCTCATCTCCACATGGGCAGCTTTCTTACTGGGATGTATCAAACACTTCAGGTAGGAGAGTTCCGCAGGGCCACTGAACAACCAGCACATTCCAAGGTCTCCATGGACCCAAACGCACATTATGACGCATCCTCAGGAGAGGCCATTTCAACTCAGCCCCCTGGGTCGCGTGTTCCAGAGGCAGCAGATCAAACATATCTTGTCGCTAATAGCCAATGGGAATGCGAGGCATGCTGTACAGGGATCCATCCTCGAACCCTGCTCTCCAGTCCTTCCATATGGTATGTCCTGGAGCCATGCAACAGGACTCGAATGTCCCGCAGAAGGAAACCTTGTGGTTAGGGGCAACCTCCAAACTCAGTGTGGGAAAACTTCCTTGGCCTCATGAGGCCCCCACTTCATGAAGGTGCCATCATGGACACATACTCCAGCCTCAGCCAACGTCTGATCCTCAGCCTGACTTCAGATGCAGGAGATTTTGATTCAGCCTCTGCAGAGTGGGCCTGCTCTGCCCTTGGCTCCAATCCACACACTAGCTTGTGTTTTCAGACTTCCCTCCTCACACTCCTGGCCCACAAACCCTCCCTACTGGGAATTCTGGGGCCACAATGAAGCACTGTGCCTGCCTCCCATGAGAAAAACCTTGTCTATGGCGCTGCCCAGAAACCCCAAATGAGGATCAAACTGCTTGGCCCTCGGCAACACCCCAATTGCATAGGCTACCTTAAACAGTGATGCTCTGTCGCAAATAGCCTGAGCCCAGACCTTCCAACAGACACCGACACAGCTGGCTGCACACCCAGCACATTGGACCCGCCACCTCTTTGGCCACCATCCATTCCCAACCTGGGTTTTCAGTCATCGGAACCTAGACCTTATCTCCAATCCCTGCACAGGGGGGAACCTGATGCACAAGTCAGAACCCCTCCTTCCCCATGGCAAGAAACCTTGCTGCTGGCAGTGAGTCAAACCTGCAGTGTAGGAGAAAACGGCATGGCCCATGAGGCCACGCCCAAGCGTGAGGGCCGCCTTGGGCACAAACACACATTGTGACCCTCAGCGTGAGTACCTTATTCAAGTAACGCCTCTCAGTGACTGGACCCAGAGCCCGCATATGTGGCTTGCCATGCCCATAGGCACCCAGGACTAACTAGATGGTGTGTATTCCAGTTGAGGGAACCCACTGCTGTGCTCTAGAGTCCCTCTCCTGGGGGGTCCCCTGTGGCAGAAAACAGTACTCTTCATTCCCACAGAATGAACACAAACACTTGGGAGCTTGGACAATCCCCCGAGAGGAAGGCTCTTCCTTGGCCTCTGAGACAACCCCTCCCCTACCGGACACTGTAAACGCAACACCCAGAGACAAAATCCTGAGTGACTGCCTCCCACTTGCCCTACTTTGATTTCCAGAGGATCTCCCCTCACGGACTAGAGATCAGGCCTGCCATTACATTGGCCCCTAGCTGAGCCAAGTTTGCTTTTTCAGACATCTGTCCCCACAGCCCTGGCAAACACAGCCTCTAGGCTGGGTCCTCTGGAGCCATACCACAGGACCGTGCCTGCTCTCTCCTGGGAAACTGTGTCCATTCCTTTGGCCACACACCTCCTGAATATGAGAAACCTCAAGGCCTCCGAGGGCATCCCACTACTCGGAGCCTCACTGGACTCACAGGGGCATTCGGACACAAGCTGAGCAGCTACATCCATGAATGCATGCACACAGATGTCAACAGAGATAGAAAGTTGAGCCGGACAGGCCTTTAGGCCGTAGTCTCAACTCTTGCTTTGGTTTCCAGGTGTCACTCCTCAGAGGCTTTGGTTCGAAGAACAGGGTATGGGGCTTTCTTGAGGCACGGAACAGAACTCCTCTCGTCTCCACATGGGAAGATTCCTGGTTGGAGCCGTGTCAAACACCTCATGTTGGAGAATCCTGCAGAGTCCCTGAGCCACCTCCACATTCCAAGGTCTCCCAGGCCACCAAGCCACAGTAGGACTCATCTTCAGGAGAGACCATTTCAACTCTCCCCTCTGGGTATCTCACCCAGGAGCCCGCAGATTGAGCCTGCCTTGTCCTCACTAAAGAGTGGGAATATGGGGTGGCGTTCCCAGGCATCCATGCTTAGACACCTGCTCTCGAGTCTTTCCATATGGGGCCTCTTGGAACCATCCAATAGGACTCGACTGTCGTGCAGAAGGTAACCTTCAGTTTTGGAGCAGTTCACAAAACCCATCGTAGGCAAAACTTTCTGGCCTCATGAAGCCCCCACACCCTTCAGGAAGAGGCCATGCTGGACAAGAAGTCTAGCCTGAGGCACGTCTCATAGTTGACATGACCTCAGTGCAGGAGATCTCGATTCAGCCTCTGCAGAGTGGGCCTGCCGTGCCCTCGGTCCCAAACCTCACGCTAGCTTGTGTTTTCAGACTTCCTTCCTCACACTCCTGGCAAACAAGCCCTCCGGACTAGGAACTCCGGAACCAAAACCCAGCCCAGTGTCTGCCCAACGGAAGAAAAACGTTTCCCTGTGGGGCTCTCCAGAAAACCCAGATGAGGATCAATCTGCTCGGGCCTCGACGGTACCCGAACTGGATAGGCTGCTCTGGGCACTCATGCTCTGCCTGACACAGCCTGAAGCCAGACGTCCAGACAGACAAGGAGACAGCTGGCCGCACACCCAGCACTTCGGACACGCCATGGTCTTATGCCGTCACCTCATCCTAACCTTGGTTTTCAGATATCTGAACCTAGACATTATATCAATTCTCCACACAGCTGGGTATAGCAAGCACAAAACAGAACTCCTCCTTCCCCATGGCTGTCAAGCTTGCTCTTGGCATGGAGTCACACCTTCAGGGTGGGAGAAACCTTCATGGCCCCTGATGCCACGCCCAAACATGAGTGCTGCTTGGGCACAAATTCACACTGTGACCCTCAGCATGAGCCCCATGTCAAAGAAAGGCCTGTCAGGGCCTGGACCAAGAGCCCACATATGGGGCTTGCCAAGCCCCTATGCACCCAATCCTCACCACGGTTTGAATTTTCCAGTCGCCCCGCCCGTACCTGGAGCTCTGCTCTGGAATCCCTTTCTTGGAGAGACCCATGAGCCAGACAACACGACTCCACCCTTCCCACAAAATGACCCCAAACTCTTGGGATTTGGGACAAATCCCCAGAGAGGGATACTCGTCCACAGTACCTGAGGCCACCGCTCCAATCCACGGCTATCCCGGACACAACATCCAGAGACAAAAGCCTGAAGGAACGCCTCCCACTCGCCCTTGTTTCAGAGGCCCAGGAGCTCCCTCTCGGGCTGTACATCCGGCCTGCCATACCCTAGGCGCCACTCATAAGCTGAGTTTGTGTATTCAGACTTCTGTGCCCACAGCCTGGACCCACACAACATCCAGGCTAGGGCCTCTGGACCAAACAGCGAAAGATTGTGTCTGCCCTCTCCAAGGAAAGTGTGCCCAATCCATTGACCACAACCCTACAGGTTAGGGAAAAGCTCCAAGGTCCCTGAGGCCATCAATAGTATAGGCCACCCTGGACTAAGAGGGGCTCTCTGACACCAGCGGAGCAACTATCTCCACTTAGACTCTCAGACAGTGTCCCCAGAGACAGAAGGTTGAAATGGACAGGCCCCGAGGCCCTAATCTGAACCTTAGGTTTGGTTTCCATGTTTCCGTTCTCAGAGGACTGTTTTCGTAGACCAGCACCTGGGGCTTTTCTGAGGCACCAAACCAAACCTCTCTCATCTCCACATGGGCAGCTTTCTTACTGGGATGTATCAAACACTTCAGGTAGGAGAGTTCCGCAGGGCCACTGAACAACCAGCACATTCCAAGGTCTCCATGGACCCAAACGCACATTATGACGCATCCTCAGGAGAGGCCATTTCAACTCAGCCCCCTGGGTCGCGTGTTCCAGAGGCAGCAGATCAAACATATCTTGTCGCTAATAGCCAATGGGAATGCGAGGCATGCTGTACAGGGATCCATCCTCGAACCCTGCTCTCCAGTCCTTCCATATGGTATGTCCTGGAGCCATGCAACAGGACTCGAATGTCCCGCAGAAGGAAACCTTGTGGTTAGGGGCAACCTCCAAACTCAGTGTGGGAAAACTTCCTTGGCCTCATGAGGCCCCCACTTCATGAAGGTGCCATCATGGACACATACTCCAGCCTCAGCCAACGTCTGATCCTCAGCCTGACTTCAGATGCAGGAGATTTTGATTCAGCCTCTGCAGAGTGGGCCTGCTCTGCCCTTGGCTCCAATCCACACACTAGCTTGTGTTTTCAGACTTCCCTCCTCACACTCCTGGCCCACAAACCCTCCCTACTGGGAATTCTGGGGCCACAATGAAGCACTGTGCCTGCCTCCCATGAGAAAAACCTTGTCTATGGCGCTGCCCAGAAACCCCAAATGAGGATCAAACTGCTTGGCCCTCGGCAACACCCCAATTGCATAGGCTACCTTAAACAGTGATGCTCTGTCGCAAATAGCCTGAGCCCAGACCTTCCAACAGACACCGACACAGCTGGCTGCACACCCAGCACATTGGACCCGCCACCTCTTTGGCCACCATCCATTCCCAACCTGGGTTTTCAGTCATCGGAACCTAGACCTTATCTCCAATCCCTGCACAGGGGGGAACCTGATGCACAAGTCAGAACCCCTCCTTCCCCATGGCAAGAAACCTTGCTGCTGGCAGTGAGTCAAACCTGCAGTGTAGGAGAAAACGGCATGGCCCATGAGGCCACGCCCAAGCGTGAGGGCCGCCTTGGGCACAAACACACATTGTGACCCTCAGCGTGAGTACCTTATTCAAGTAACGCCTCTCAGTGACTGGACCCAGAGCCCGCATATGTGGCTTGCCATGCCCATAGGCACCCAGGACTAACTAGATGGTGTGAATTCCAGTTGAGGGAACCCACTGCTGTGCTCTAGAGTCCCTCTCCTGGGGGGTCCCCTGTGGCAGAAAACAGTACTCTTCATTCCCACAGAATGAACACAAACACTTGGGAGCTTGGACAATCCCCCGAGAGGAAGGCTCTTCCTTGGCCTCTGAGACAACCCCTCCCCTACCGGACACTGTAAACGCAACACCCAGAGACAAAATCCTGAGTGACTGCCTCCCACTTGCCCTACTTTGATTTCCAGAGGATCTCCCCTCACGGACTAGAGATCAGGCCTGCCATTACATTGGCCCCTAGCTGAGCCAAGTTTGCTTTTTCAGACATCTGTCCCCACAGCCCTGGCAAACACAGCCTCTAGGCTGGGTCCTCTGGAGCCATACCACAGGACCGTGCCTGCTCTCTCCTGGGAAACTGTGTCCATTCTTTGGCCACACACCTCCTGAATATGAGAAACCTCAAGGCCTCCGAGGGCATCCCACTACTCGGAGCCTCACTGGACTCACAGGGGCATTCGGACACAAGCTGAGCAGCTACATCCATGAATGCATGCACACAGATGTCAACAGAGATAGAAAGTTGAGCCGGACAGGCCTTTAGGCCGTAGTCTCAACTCTTGCTTTGGTTTCCAGGTGTCACTCCTCAGAGGCTTTGGTTCGAAGAACAGGGTATGGGGCTTTCTTGAGGCACGGAACAGAACTCCTCTCGTCTCCACATGGGAAGATTCCTTGTTGGAGCCGTGTCAAACACCTCATGTTGGAGAATCCTGCAGAGTCCCTGAGCCACCTCCACATTCCAAGGTCTCCCAGGCCACCAAGCCACAGTAGGACTCATCTTCAGGAGAGACCATTTCAACTCTCCCCTCTGGGTATCTCACCCAGGAGCCCGCAGATTGAGCCTGCCTTGTCCTCACTAAAGAGTGGGAATATGGGGTGGCGTTCCCAGGCATCCATGCTTAGACACCTGCTCTCGAGTCTTTCCATATGGGGCCTCTTGGAACCATCCAATAGGACTCGACTGTCGTGCAGAAGGTAACCTTCGGTTTTGGAGCAGTTCACAAAACCCATCGTAGGCAAAACTTTCTGGCCTCATGAAGCCCCCACACCCTTCAGGAAGAGGCCATGCTGGACAAGAAGTCTAGCCTGAGGCACGTCTCATAGTTGACATGACCTCAGTGCAGGAGATCTCGATTCAGCCTCTGCAGAGTGGGCCTGCCGTGCCCTCGGTCCCAAACCTCACGCTAGCTTGTGTTTTCAGACTTCCTTCCTCACACTCCTGGCAAACAAGCCCTCCGGACTAGGAACTCCGGAACCAAAACCCAGCCCAGTGTCTGCCCAACGGAAGAAAAACGTTTCCCTGTGGGGCTCTCCAGAAAACCCAGATGAGGATCAATCTGCTCGGGCCTCGACGGTACCCGAACTGGATAGGCTGCTCTGGGCACTCATGCTCTGCCTGACACAGCCTGAAGCCAGACGTCCAGACAGACAAGGAGACAGCTGGCCGCACACCCAGCACTTCGGACACGCCATGGTCTTATGCCGTCACCTCATCCTAACCTTGGTTTTCAGATATCTGAACCTAGACATTATATCAATTCTCCACACAGCTGGGTATAGCAAGCACAAAACAGAACTCCTCCTTCCCCATGGCTGTCAAGCTTGCTCTTGGCATGGAGTCACACCTTCAGGGTGGGAGAAACCTTCATGGCCCCTGATGCCACGCCCAAACATGAGTGCTGCTTGGGCACAAATTCACACTGTGACCCTCAGCATGAGCCCCATGTCAAAGAAAGGCCTGTCAGGGCCTGGACCAAGAGCCCACATATGGGGCTTGCCAAGCCCCTATGCACCCAATCCTCACCACGGTTTGAATTTTCCAGTCGCCCCGCCCGTACCTGGAGCTCTGCTCTGGAATCCCTTTCTTGGAGAGACCCATGAGCCAGACAACACGACTCCACCCTTCCCACAAAATGACCCCAAACTCTTGGGATTTGGGACAAATCCCCAGAGAGGGATACTCGTCCACAGTACCTGAGGCCACCGCTCCAATCCACGGCTATCCCGGACACAACATCCAGAGACAAAAGCCTGAAGGAACGCCTCCCACTCGCCCTTGTTTCAGAGGCCCAGGAGCTCCCTCTCGGGCTGTACATCCGGCCTGCCATACCCTAGGCGCCACTCATAAGCTGAGTTTGTGTATTCAGACTTCTGTGCCCACAGCCTGGACCCACACAACATCCAGGCTAGGGCCTCTGGACCAAACAGCGAAAGATTGTGTCTGCCCTCTCCAAGGAAAGTGTGCCCAATCCATTGACCACAACCCTACAGGTTAGGGAAAAGCTCCAAGGTCCCTGAGGCCATCAATAGTATAGGCCACCCTGGACTAAGAGGGGCTCTCTGACACCAGCGGAGCAACTATCTCCACTTAGACTCTCAGACAGTGTCCCCAGAGACAGAAGGTTGAAATGGACAGGCCCCGAGGCCCTAATCTGAACCTTAGGTTTGGTTTCCATGTTTCCGTTCTCAGAGGACTGTTTTCGTAGACCAGCACCTGGGGCTTTTCTGAGGCACCAAACCAAACCTCTCTCATCTCCACATGGGCAGCTTTCTTACTGGGATGTATCAAACACTTCAGGTAGGAGAGTTCCGCAGGGCCACTGAACAACCAGCACATTCCAAGGTCTCCATGGACCCAAACGCACATTATGACGCATCCTCAGGAGAGGCCATTTCAACTCAGCCCCCTGGGTCGCGTGTTCCAGAGGCAGCAGATCAAACATATCTTGTCGCTAATAGCCAATGGGAATGCGAGGCATGCTGTACAGGGATCCATCCTCGAACCCTGCTCTCCAGTCCTTCCATATGGTATGTCCTGGAGCCATGCAACAGGACTCGAATGTCCCGCAGAAGGAAACCTTGTGGTTAGGGGCAACCTCCAAACTCAGTGTGGGAAAACTTCCTTGGCCTCATGAGGCCCCCACTTCATGAAGGTGCCATCATGGACACATACTCCAGCCTCAGCCAACGTCTGATCCTCAGCCTGACTTCAGATGCAGGAGATTTTGATTCAGCCTCTGCAGAGTGGGCCTGCTCTGCCCTTGGCTCCAATCCACACACTAGCTTGTGTTTTCAGACTTCCCTCCTCACACTCCTGGCCCACAAACCCTCCCTACTGGGAATTCTGGGGCCACAATGAAGCACTGTGCCTGCCTCCCATGAGAAAAACCTTGTCTATGGCGCTGCCCAGAAACCCCAAATGAGGATCAAACTGCTTGGCCCTCGGCAACACGCCAATTGCATAGGCTACCTTAAACAGTGATGCTCTGTCGCAAATAGCCTGAGCCCAGACCTTCCAACAGACACCGACACAGCTGGCTGCACACCCAGCACATTGGACCCGCCACCTCTTTGGCCACCATCCATTCCCAACCTGGGTTTTCAGTCATCGGAACCTAGACCTTATCTCCAATCCCTGCACAGGGGGGAACCTGATGCACAAGTCAGAACCCCTCCTTCCCCATGGCAAGAAACCTTGCTGCTGGCAGTGAGTCAAACCTGCAGTGTAGGAGAAAACGGCATGGCCCATGAGGCCACGCCCAAGCGTGAGGGCCGCCTTGGGCACAAACACACATTGTGACCCTCAGCGTGAGTACCTTATTCAAGTAACGCCTCTCAGTGACTGGACCCAGAGCCCGCAATGTGGCTTGCCATGCCCATAGGCACCCAGGACTAACTAGATGGTGTGAATTCCAGTTGAGGGAACCCACTGCTGTGCTCTAGAGTCCCTCTCCTGGGGGGTCCCCTGTGGCAGAAAACAGTACTCTTCATTCCCACAGAATGAACACAAACACTTGGGAGCTTGGACAATCCCCCGAGAGGAAGGCTCTTCCTTGGCCTCTGAGACAACCCCTCCCCTACCGGACACTGTAAACGCAACACCCAGAGACAAAATCCTGAGTGACTGCCTCCCACTTGCCCTACTTTGATTTCCAGAGGATCTCCCCTCACGGACTAGAGATCAGGCCTGCCATTACATTGGCCCCTAGCTGAGCCAAGTTTGCTTTTTCAGACATCTGTCCCCACAGCCCTGGCAAACACAGCCTCTAGGCTGGGTCCTCTGGAGCCATACCACAGGACCGTGCCTGCTCTCTCCTGGGAAACTGTGTCCATTCCTTTGGCCACACACCTCCTGAATATGAGAAACCTCAAGGCCTCCGAGGGCATCCCACTACTCGGAGCCTCACTGGACTCACAGGGGCATTCGGACACAAGCTGAGCAGCTACATCCATGAATGCATGCACACAGATGTCAACAGAGATAGAAAGTTGAGCCGGACAGGCCTTTAGGCCGTAGTCTCAACTCTTGCTTTGGTTTCCAGGTGTCACTCCTCAGAGGCTTTGGTTCGAAGAACAGGGTATGGGGCTTTCTTGAGGCACGGAACAGAACTCCTCTCGTCTCCACATGGGAAGATTCCTTGTTGGAGCCGTGTCAAACACCTCATGTTGGAGAATCCTGCAGAGTCCCTGAGCCACCTCCACATTCCAAGGTCTCCCAGGCCACCAAGCCACAGTAGGACTCATCTTCAGGAGAGACCATTTCAACTCTCCCCTCTGGGTATCTCACCCAGGAGCCCGCAGATTGAGCCTGCCTTGTCCTCACTAAAGAGTGGGAATATGGGGTGGCGTTCCCAGGCATCCATGCTTAGACACCTGCTCTCGAGTCTTTCCATATGGGGCCTCTTGGAACCATCCAATAGGACTCGACTGTCGTGCAGAAGGTAACCTTCAGTTTTGGAGCAGTTCACAAAACCCATCGTAGGCAAAACTTTCTGGCCTCATGAAGCCCCCACACCCTTCAGGAAGAGGCCATGCTGGACAAGAAGTCTAGCCTGAGGCACGTCTCATAGTTGACATGACCTCAGTGCAGGAGATCTCGATTCAGCCTCTGCAGAGTGGGCCTGCCGGGCCCTCGGTCCCAAACCTCACGCTAGCTTGTGTTTTCAGACTTCCTTCCTCACACTCCTGGCAAACAAGCCCTCCGGACTAGGAACTCCGGAACCAAAACCCAGCCCAGTGTCTGCCCAACGGAAGAAAAACGTTTCCCTGTGGGGCTCTCCAGAAAACCCAGATGAGGATCAATCTGCTCGGGCCTCGACGGTACCCGAACTGGATAGGCTGCTCTGGGCACTCATGCTCTGCCTGACACAGCCTGAAGCCAGACGTCCAGACAGACAAGGAGACAGCTGGCCGCACACCCAGCACTTCGGACACGCCATGGTCTTATGCCGTCACCTCATCCTAACCTTGGTTTTCAGATATCTGAACCTAGACATTATATCAATTCTCCACACAGCTGGGTATAGCAAGCACAAAACAGAACTCCTCCTTCCCCATGGCTGTCAAGCTTGCTCTTGGCATGGAGTCACACCTTCAGGGTGGGAGAAACCTTCATGGCCCCTGATGCCACGCCCAAACATGAGTGCTGCTTGGGCACAAATTCACACTGTGACCCTCAGCATGAGCCCCATGTCAAAGAAAGGCCTGTCAGGGCCTGGACCAAGAGCCCACATATGGGGCTTGCCAAGCCCCTATGCACCCAATCCTCACCACGGTTTGAATTTTCCAGTCGCCCCGCCCGTACCTGGAGCTCTGCTCTGGAATCCCTTTCTTGGAGAGACCCATGAGCCAGACAACACGACTCCACCCTTCCCACAAAATGACCCCAAACTCTTGGGATTTGGGACAAATCCCCAGAGAGGGATACTCGTCCACAGTACCTGAGGCCACCGCTCCAATCCACGGCTATCCCGGACACAACATCCAGAGACAAAAGCCTGAAGGAACGCCTCCCACTCGCCCTTGTTTCAGAGGCCCAGGAGCTCCCTCTCGGGCTGTACATCCGGCCTGCCATACCCTAGGCGCCACTCATAAGCTGAGTTTGTGTATTCAGACTTCTGTGCCCACAGCCTGGACCCACACAACATCCAGGCTAGGGCCTCTGGACCAAACAGCGAAAGATTGTGTCTGCCCTCTCCAAGGAAAGTGTGCCCAATCCATTGACCACAACCCTACAGGTTAGGGAAAAGCTCCAAGGTCCCTGAGGCCATCAATAGTATAGGCCACCCTGGACTAAGAGGGGCTCTCTGACACCAGCGGAGCAACTATCTCCACTTAGACTCTCAGACAGTGTCCCCAGAGACAGAAGGTTGAAATGGACAGGCCCCGAGGCCCTAATCTGAACCTTAGGTTTGGTTTCCATGTTTCCGTTCTCAGAGGACTGTTTTCGTAGACCAGCACCTGGGGCTTTTCTGAGGCACCAAACCAAACCTCTCTCATCTCCACATGGGCAGCTTTCTTACTGGGATGTATCAAACACTTCAGGTAGGAGAGTTCCGCAGGGCCACTGAACAACCAGCACATTCCAAGGACTCCATGGACCCAAACGCACATTATGACGCATCCTCAGGAGAGGCCATTTCAACTCAGCCCCCTGGGTCGCGTGTTCCAGAGGCAGCAGATCAAACATATCTTGTCGCTAATAGCCAATGGGAATGCGAGGCATGCTGTACAGGGATCCATCCTTCGAACCCTGCTCTCCAGTCCTTCCATATGGTATGTCCTGGAGCCATGCAACAGGACTCGAATGTCCCGCAGAAGGAAACCTTGTGGTTAGGGGCAACCTCCAAACTCAGCGTGGGAAAACTTCCTTGGCCTCATGAGGCCCCCACTTCATGAAGGTGCCATCATGGACACATACTCCAGCCTCAGCCAACGTCTGATCCTCAGCCTGACTTCAGATGCAGGAGATTTTGATTCAGCCTCTGCAGAGTGGGCCTGCTCTGCCCTTGGCTCCAATCCACACACTAGCTTGTGTTTTCAGACTTCCCTCCTCACACTCCTGGCCCACAAACCCTCCCTACTGGGAATTCTGGGGCCACAATGAAGCACTGTGCCTGCCTCCCATGAGAAAAACCTTGTCTATGGCGCTGCCCAGAAACCCCAAATGAGGATCAAACTGCTTGGCCCTCGGCAACACCCCAATTGCATAGGCTACCTTAAACAGTGATGCTCTGTCGCAAATAGCCTGAGCCCAGACCTTCCAACAGACACCGACACAGCTGGCTGCACACCCAGCACATTGGACCCGCCACCTCTTTGGCCACCATCCATTCCCAACCTGGGTTTTCAGTCATCGGAACCTAGACCTTATCTCCAATCCCTGCACAGGGGGGAACCTGATGCACAAGTCAGAACCCCTCCTTCCCCATGGCAAGAAACCTTGCTGCTGGCAGTGAGTCAAACCTTCAGTGTAGGAGAAAACGGCATGGCCCATGAGGCCATGCCCAAGCGTGAGGGCCGCCTTGGGCACAAACACACATTGTGACCCTCAGCGTGAGTACCTTATTCAAGTAACGCCTCTCAGTGACTGGACCCAGAGCCCGCATATGTGGCTTGCCATGCCCATAGGCACCCAGGACTAACTAGATGGTGTGTATTCCAGTTGAGGGAACCCACTGCTGTGCTCTAGAGTCCCTCTCCTGGGGGGTCCCCTGTGGCAGAAAACAGTACTCTTCATTTCCACAGAATGAACACAAACACTTGGGAGCTTGGACAATCCCCCGAGAGGAAGGCTCTTCCTTGGCCTCTGAGACAACCCCTCCCCTACCGGACACTGTAAACGCAACACCCAGAGACAAAATCCTGAGTGACTGCCTCCCACTTGCCCTACTTTGATTTCCAGAGGATCTCCCCTCACGGACTAGAGATCAGGCCTGCCATTACATTGGCCCCTAGCTGAGCCAAGTTTGCTTTTTCAGACATCTGTCCCCACAGCCCTGGCAAACACAGCCTCTAGGCTGGGTCCTCTGGAGCCATACCACAGGACCGTGCCTGCTCTCTCCTGGGAAACTGTGTCCATTCCTTTGGCCACACACCTCCTGAATATGAGAAACCTCAAGGCCTCCGAGGGCATCCCACTACTCGGAGCCTCACTGGACTCACAGGGGCATTCGGACACAAGCTGAGCAGCTACATCCATGAATGCATGCACACAGATGTCAACAGAGATAGAAAGTTGAGCCGGACAGGCCTTTAGGCCGTAGTCTCAACTCTTGCTTTGGTTTCCAGGTGTCACTCCTCAGAGGCTTTGGTTCGAAGAACAGGGTATGGGGCTTTCTTGAGGCACGGAACAGAACTCCTCTCGTCTCCACATGGGAAGATTCCTTGTTGGAGCCGTGTCAAACACCTCATGTTGGAGAATCCTGCAGAGTCCCTGAGCCACCTCCACATTCCAAGGTCTCCCAGGCCACCAAGCCACAGTAGGACTCATCTTCAGGAGAGACCATTTCAACTCTCCCCTCTGGGTATCTCACCCAGGAGCCCGCAGATTGAGCCTGCCTTGTCCTCACTAAAGAGTGGGAATATGGGGTGGCGTTCCCAGGCATCCATGCTTAGACACCTGCTCTCGAGTCTTTCCATATGGGGCCTCTTGGAACCATCCAATAGGACTCGACTGTCGTGCAGAAGGTAACCTTCAGTTTTGGAGCAGTTCACAAAACCCATCGTAGGCAAAACTTTCTGGCCTCATGAAGCCCCCACACCCTTCAGGAAGAGGCCATGCTGGACAAGAAGTCTAGCCTGAGGCACGTCTCATAGTTGACATGACCTCAGTGCAGGAGATCTCGATTCAGCCTCTGCAGAGTGGGCCTGCCGTGCCCTCGGTCCCAAACCTCACGCTAGCTTGTGTTTTCAGACTTCCTTCCTCACACTCCTGGCAAACAAGCCCTCCGGACTAGGAACTCCGGAACCAAAACCCAGCCCAGTGTCTGCCCAACGGAAGAAAAACGTTTCCCTGTGGGGCTCTCCAGAAAACCCAGATGAGGATCAATCTGCTCGGGCCTCGACGGTACCCGAACTGGATAGGCTGCTCTGGGCACTCATGCTCTGCCTGACACAGCCTGAAGCCAGACGTCCAGACAGACAAGGAGACAGCTGGCCGCACACCCAGCACTTCGGACACGCCATGGTCTTATGCCGTCACCTCATCCTAACCTTGGTTTTCAGATATCTGAACCTAGACATTATATCAATTCTCCACTCAGCTGGGTATAGCAAGCACAAAACAGAACTCCTCCTTCCCCATGGCTGTCAAGCTTGCTCTTGGCATGGAGTCACACCTTCAGGGTGGGAGAAACCTTCATGGCCCCTGATGCCACGCCCAAACATGAGTGCTGCTTGGGCACAAATTCACACTGTGACCCTCAGCATGAGCCCCATGTCAAAGAAAGGCCTGTCAGGGCCTGGACCAAGAGCCCACATATGGGGCTTGCCAAGCCCCTATGCACCCAATCCTCACCACGGTTTGAATTTTCCAGTCGCCCCGCCCGTACCTGGAGCTCTGCTCTGGAATCCCTTTCTTGGAGAGACCCATGAGCCAGACAACACGACTCCACCCTTCCCACAAAATGACCCCAAACTCTTGGGATTTGGGACAAATCCCCAGAGAGGGATACTCGTCCACAGTACCTGAGGCCACCGCTCCAATCCACGGCTATCCCGGACACAACATCCAGAGACAAAAGCCTGAAGGAACGCCTCCCACTCGCCCTTGTTTCAGAGGCCCAGGAGCTCCCTCTCGGGCTGTACATCCGGCCTGCCATACCCTAGGCGCCACTCATAAGCTGAGTTTGTGTATTCAGACTTCTGTGCCCACAGCCTGGACCCACACAACATCCAGGCTAGGGCCTCTGGACCAAACAGCGAAAGATTGTGTCTGCCCTCTCCAAGGAAAGTGTGCCCAATCCATTGACCACAACCCTACAGGTTAGGGAAAAGCTCCAAGGTCCCTGAGGCCATCAATAGTATAGGCCACCCTGGACTAAGAGGGGCTCTCTGACACCAGCGGAGCAACTATCTCCACTTAGACTCTCAGACAGTGTCCCCAGAGACAGAAGGTTGAAATGGACAGGCCCCGAGGCCCTAATCTGAACCTTAGGTTTGGTTTCCATGTTTCCGTTCTCAGAGGACTGTTTTCGTAGACCAGCACCTGGGGCTTTTCTGAGGCACCAAACCAAACCTCTCTCATCTCCACATGGGCAGCTTTCTTACTGGGATGTATCAAACACTTCAGGTAGGAGAGTTCCGCAGGGCCACTGAACAACCAGCACATTCCAAGGTCTCCATGGACCCAAACGCACATTATGACGCATCCTCAGGAGAGGCCATTTCAACTCAGCCCCCTGGGTCGCGTGTTCCAGAGGCAGCAGATCAAACATATCTTGTCGCTAATAGCCAATGGGAATGCGAGGCATGCTGTACAGGGATCCATCCTCGAACCCTGCTCTCCAGTCCTTCCATATGGTATGTCCTGGAGCCATGCAATAGGACTCGAATGTCCCGCAGAAGGAAACCTTGTGGTTAGGGGCAACCTCCAAACTCAGTGTGGGAAAACTTCCTTGGCCTCATGAGGCCCCCACTTCATGAAGGTGCCATCATGGACACATACTCCAGCCTCAGCCAACGTCTGATCCTCAGCCTGACTTCAGATGCAGGAGATTTTGATTCAGCCTCTGCAGAGTGGGCCTGCTCTGCCCTTGGCTCCAATCCACACACTAGCTTGTGTTTTCAGACTTCCCTCCTCACACTCCTGGCCCACAAACCCTCCCTACTGGGAATTCTGGGGCCACAATGAAGCACTGTGCCTGCCTCCCATGAGAAAAACCTTGTCTATGGCGCTGCCCAGAAACCCCAAATGAGGATCAAACTGCTTGGCCCTCGGCAACACCCCAATTGCATAGGCTACCTTAAACAGTGATGCTCTGTCGCAAATAGCCTGAGCCCAGACCTTCCAACAGACACCGACACAGCTGGCTGCACACCCAGCACATTGGACCCGCCACCTCTTTGGCCACCATCCATTCCCAACCTGGGTTTTCAGTCATCGGAACCTAGACCTTATCTCCAATCCCTGCACAGGGGGGAACCTGATGCACAAGTCAGAACCCCTCCTTCCCCATGGCAAGAAACCTTGCTGCTGGCAGTGAGTCAAACCTGCAGTGTAGGAGAAAACGGCATGGCCCATGAGGCCACGCCCAAGCGTGAGGGCCGCCTTGGGCACAAACACACATTGTGACCCTCAGCGTGAGTACCTTATTCAAGTAACGCCTCTCAGTGACTGGACCCAGAGCCCGCAATGTGGCTTGCCATGCCCATAGGCACCCAGGACTAACTAGATGGTGTGAATTCCAGTTGAGGGAACCCACTGCTGTGCTCTAGAGTCCCTCTCCTGGGGGGTCCCCTGTGGCAGAAAACAGTACTCTTCATTCCCACAGAATGAACACAAACACTTGGGAGCTTGGACAATCCCCCGAGAGGAAGGCTCTTCCTTGGCCTCTGAGACAACCCCTCCCCTACCGGACACTGTAAACGCAACACCCAGAGACAAAATCCTGAGTGACTGCCTCCCACTTGCCCTACTTTGATTTCCAGAGGATCTCCCCTCACGGACTAGAGATCAGGCCTGCCATTACATTGGCCCCTAGCTGAGCCAAGTTTGCTTTTTCAGACATCTGTCCCCACAGCCCTGGCAAACACAGCCTCTAGGCTGGGTCCTCTGGAGCCATACCACAGGACCGTGCCTGCTCTCTCCTGGGAAACTGTGTCCATTCCTTTGGCCACACACCTCCTGAATATGAGAAACCTCAAGGCCTCCGAGGGCATCCCACTACTCGGAGCCTCACTGGACTCACAGGGGCATTCGGACACAAGCTGAGCAGCTACATCCATGAATGCATGCACACAGATGTCAACAGAGATAGAAAGTTGAGCCGGACAGGCCTTTAGGCCGTAGTCTCAACTCTTGCTTTGGTTTCCAGGTGTCACTCCTCAGAGGCTTTGGTTCGAAGAACAGGGTATGGGGCTTTCTTGAGGCACGGAACAGAACTCCTCTCGTCTCCACATGGGAAGATTCCTTGTTGGAGCCGTGTCAAACACCTCATGTTGGAGAATCCTGCAGAGTCCCTGAGCCACCTCCACATTCCAAGGTCTCCCAGGCCACCAAGCCACAGTAGGACTCATCTTCAGGAGAGACCATTTCAACTCTCCCCTCTGGGTATCTCACCCAGGAGCCCGCAGATTGAGCCTGCCTTGTCCTCACTAAAGAGTGGGAATATGGGGTGGCGTTCCCAGGCATCCATGCTTAGACACCTGCTCTCGAGTCTTTCCATATGGGGCCTCTTGGAACCATCCAATAGGACTCGACTGTCGTGCAGAAGGTAACCTTCAGTTTTGGAGCAGTTCACAAACCCCATCGTAGGCAAAACTTTCTGGCCTCATGAAGCCCCCACACCCTTCAGGAAGAGGCCATGCTGGACAAGAAGTCTAGCCTGAGGCACGTCTCATAGTTGACATGACCTCAGTGCAGGAGATCTCGATTCAGCCTCTGCAGAGTGGGCCTGCCGGGCCCTCGGTCCCAAACCTCACGCTAGCTTGTGTTTTCAGACTTCCTTCCTCACACTCCTGGCAAACAAGCCCTCCGGACTAGGAACTCCGGAACCAAAACCCAGCCCAGTGTCTGCCCAACGGAAGAAAAACGTTTCCCTGTGGGGCTCTCCAGAAAACCCAGATGAGGATCAATCTGCTCGGGCCTCGACGGTACCCGAACTGGATAGGCTGCTCTGGGCACTCATGCTCTGCCTGACACAGCCTGAAGCCAGACGTCCAGACAGACAAGGAGACAGCTGGCCGCACACCCAGCACTTCGGACACGCCATGGTCTTATGCCGTCACCTCATCCTAACCTTGGTTTTCAGATATCTGAACCTAGACATTATATCAATTCTCCACACAGCTGGGTATAGCAAGCACAAAACAGAACTCCTCCTTCCCCATGGCTGTCAAGCTTGCTCTTGGCATGGAGTCACACCTTCAGGGTGGGAGAAACCTTCATGGCCCCTGATGCCACGCCCAAACATGAGTGCTGCTTGGGCACAAATTCACACTGTGACCCTCAGCATGAGCCCCATGTCAAAGAAAGGCCTGTCAGGGCCTGGACCAAGAGCCCACATATGGGGCTTGCCAAGCCCCTATGCACCCAATCCTCACCACGGTTTGAATTTTCCAGTCGCCCCGCCCGTACCTGGAGCTCTGCTCTGGAATCCCTTTCTTGGAGAGACCCATGAGCCAGACAACACGACTCCACCCTTCCCACAAAATGACCCCAAACTCTTGGGATTTGGGACAAATCCCCAGAGAGGGATACTCGTCCACAGTACCTGAGGCCACCGCTCCAATCCACGGCTATCCCGGACACAACATCCAGAGACAAAAGCCTGAAGGAACGCCTCCCACTCGCCCTTGTTTCAGAGGCCCAGGAGCTCCCTCTCGGGCTGTACATCCGGCCTGCCATACCCTAGGCGCCACTCATAAGCTGAGTTTGTGTATTCAGACTTCTGTGCCCACAGCCTGGACCCACACAACATCCAGGCTAGGGCCTCTGGACCAAACAGCGAAAGATTGTGTCTGCCCTCTCCAAGGAAAGTGTGCCCAATCCATTGACCACAACCCTACAGGTTAGGGAAAAGCTCCAAGGTCCCTGAGGCCATCAATAGTATAGGCCACCCTGGACTAAGAGGGGCTCTCTGACACCAGCGGAGCAACTATCTCCACTTAGACTCTCAGACAGTGTCCCCAGAGACAGAAGGTTGAAATGGACAGGCCCCGAGGCCCTAATCTGAACCTTAGGTTTGGTTTCCATGTTTCCGTTCTCAGAGGACTGTTTTCGTAGACCAGCACCTGGGGCTTTTCTGAGGCACCAAACCAAACCTCTCTCATCTCCACATGGGCAGCTTTCTTACTGGGATGTATCAAACACTTCAGGTAGGAGAGTTCCGCAGGGCCACTGAACAACCAGCACATTCCAAGGACTCCATGGACCCAAACGCACATTATGACGCATCCTCAGGAGAGGCCATTTCAACTCAGCCCCCTGGGTCGCGTGTTCCAGAGGCAGCAGATCAAACATATCTTGTCGCTAATAGCCAATGGGAATGCGAGGCATGCTGTACAGGGATCCATCCTTCGAACCCTGCTCTCCAGTCCTTCCATATGGTATGTCCTGGAGCCATGCAACAGGACTCGAATGTCCCGCAGAAGGAAACCTTGTGGTTAGGGGCAACCTCCAAACTCAGCGTGGGAAAACTTCCTTGGCCTCATGAGGCCCCCACTTCATGAAGGTGCCATCATGGACACATACTCCAGCCTCAGCCAACGTCTGATCCTCAGCCTGACTTCAGATGCAGGAGATTTTGATTCAGCCTCTGCAGAGTGGGCCTGCTCTGCCCTTGGCTCCAATCCACACACTAGCTTGTGTTTTCAGACTTCCCTCCTCACACTCCTGGCCCACAAACCCTCCCTACTGGGAATTCTGGGGCCACAATGAAGCACTGTGCCTGCCTCCCATGAGAAAAACCTTGTCTATGGCGCTGCCCAGAAACCCCAAATGAGGATCAAACTGCTTGGCCCTCGGCAACACCCCAATTGCATAGGCTACCTTAAACAGTGATGCTCTGTCGCAAATAGCCTGAGCCCAGACCTTCCAACAGACACCGACACAGCTGGCTGCACACCCAGCACATTGGACCCGCCACCTCTTTGGCCACGATCCATTCCCAACCTGGGTTTTCAGTCATCGGAACCTAGACCTTATCTCCAATCCCTGCACAGGGGGGAACCTGATGCACAAGTCAGAACCCCTCCTTCCCCATGGCAAGAAACCTTGCTGCTGGCAGTGAGTCAAACCTTCAGTGTAGGAGAAAACGGCATGGCCCATGAGGCCATGCCCAAGCGTGAGGGCCGCCTTGGGCACAAACACACATTGTGACCCTCAGCGTGAGTACCTTATTCAAGTAACGCCTCTCAGTGACTGGACCCAGAGCCCACATATGTGGCTTGCCATGCCCATAGGCACCCAGGACTAACTAGATGGTGTGTATTCCAGTTGAGGGAACCCACTGCTGTGCTCTAGAGTCCCTCTCCTCGGGGGTCCCCTGTGGCAGAAAACAGTACTCTTCATTCCCACAGAATGAACACAAACACTTGGGAGCTTGGACAATCCCCCGAGAGGAAGGCTCTTCCTTGGCCTCTGAGACAACCCCTCCCCTACCGGACACTGTAAACGCAACACCCAGAGACAAAATCCTGAGTGACTGCCTCCCACTTGCCCTACTTTGATTTCCAGAGGATCTCCCCTCACGGACTAGAGATCAGGCCTGCCATTACATTGGCCCCTAGCTGAGCCAAGTTTGCTTTTTCAGACATCTGTCCCCACAGCCCTGGCAAACACAGCCTCTAGGCTGGGTCCTCTGGAGCCATACCACAGGACCGTGCCTGCTCTCTCCTGGGAAACTGTGTCCATTCCTTTGGCCACACACCTCCTGAATATGAGAAACCTCAAGGCCTCCGAGGGCATCCCACTACTCGGAGCCTCACTGGACTCACAGGGGCATTCGGACACAAGCTGAGCAGCTACATCCATGAATGCATGCACACAGATGTCAACAGAGATAGAAAGTTGAGCCGGACAGGCCTTTAGGCCGTAGTCTCAACTCTTGCTTTGGTTTCCAGGTGTCACTCCTCAGAGGCTTTGGTTCGAAGAACAGGGTATGGGGCTTTCTTGAGGCACGGAACAGAACTCCTCTCGTCTCCACATGGGAAGATTCCTTGTTGGAGCCGTGTCAAACACCTCATGTTGGAGAATCCTGCAGAGTCCCTGAGCCACCTCCACATTCCAAGGTCTCCCAGGCCACCAAGCCACAGTAGGACTCATCTTCAGGAGAGACCATTTCAACTCTCCCCTCTGGGTATCTCACCCAGGAGCCCGCAGATTGAGCCTGCCTTGTCCTCACTAAAGAGTGGGAATATGGGGTGGCGTTCCCAGGCATCCATGCTTAGACACCTGCTCTCGAGTCTTTCCATATGGGGCCTCTTGGAACCATCCAATAGGACTCGACTGTCGTGCAGAAGGTAACCTTCAGTTTTGGAGCAGTTCACAAAACCCATCGTAGGCAAAACTTTCTGGCCTCATGAAGCCCCCACACCCTTCAGGAAGAGGCCATGCTGGACAAGAAGTCTAGCCTGAGGCACGTCTCATAGTTGACATGACCTCAGTGCAGGAGATCTCGATTCAGCCTCTGCAGAGTGGGCCTGCCGTGCCCTCGGTCCCAAACCTCACGCTAGCTTGTGTTTTCAGACTTCCTTCCTCACACTCCTGGCAAACAAGCCCTCCGGACTAGGAACTCCGGAACCAAAACCCAGCCCAGTGTCTGCCCAACGGAAGAAAAACGTTTCCCTGTGGGGCTCTCCAGAAAACCCAGATGAGGATCAATCTGCTCGGGCCTCGACGGTACCCGAACTGGATAGGCTGCTCTGGGCACTCATGCTCTGCCTGACACAGCCTGAAGCCAGACGTCCAGACAGACAAGGAGACAGCTGGCCGCACACCCAGCACTTCGGACACGCCATGGTCTTATGCCGTCACCTCATCCTAACCTTGGTTTTCAGATATCTGAACCTAGACATTATATCAATTCTCCACTCAGCTGGGTATAGCAAGCACAAAACAGAACTCCTCCTTCCCCATGGCTGTCAAGCTTGCTCTTGGCATGGAGTCACACCTTCAGGGTGGGAGAAACCTTCATGGCCCCTGATGCCACGCCCAAACATGAGTGCTGCTTGGGCACAAATTCACACTGTGACCCTCAGCATGAGCCCCATGTCAAAGAAAGGCCTGTCAGGGCCTGGACCAAGAGCCCACATATGGGGCTTGCCAAGCCCCTATGCACCCAATCCTCACCACGGTTTGAATTTTCCAGTCGCCCCGCCCGTACCTGGAGCTCTGCTCTGGAATCCCTTTCTTGGAGAGACCAATGAGCCAGACAACACGACTCCACCCTTCCCACAAAATGACCCCAAACTCTTGGGATTTGGGACAAATCCCCAGAGAGGGATACTCGTCCACAGTACCTGAGGCCACCGCTCCAATCCACGGCTATCCCGGACACAACATCCAGAGACAAAAGCCTGAAGGAACGCCTCCCACTCGCCCTTGTTTCAGAGGCCCAGGAGCTCCCTCTCGGGCTGTACATCCGGCCTGCCATACCCTAGGCGCCACTCATAAGCTGAGTTTGTGTATTCAGACTTCTGTGCCCACAGCCTGGACCCACACAACATCCAGGCTAGGGCCTCTGGACCAAACAGCGAAAGATTGTGTCTGCCCTCTCCAAGGAAAGTGTGCCCAATCCATTGACCACAACCCTACAGGTTAGGGAAAAGCTCCAAGGTCCCTGAGGCCATCAATAGTATAGGCCACCCTGGACTAAGAGGGGCTCTCTGACACCAGCGGAGCAACTATCTCCACTTAGACTCTCAGACAGTGTCCCCAGAGACAGAAGGTTGAAATGGACAGGCCCCGAGGCCCTAATCTGAACCTTAGGTTTGGTTTCCATGTTTCCGTTCTCAGAGGACTGTTTTCGTAGACCAGCACCTGGGGCTTTTCTGAGGCACCAAACCAAACCTCTCTCATCTCCACATGGGCAGCTTTCTTACTGGGATGTATCAAACACTTCAGGTAGGAGAGTTCCGCAGGGCCACTGAACAACCAGCACATTCCAAGGTCTCCATGGACCCAAACGCACATTATGACGCATCCTCAGGAGAGGCCATTTCAACTCAGCCCCCTGGGTCGCGTGTTCCAGAGGCAGCAGATCAAACATATCTTGTCGCTAATAGCCAATGGGAATGCGAGGCATGCTGTACAGGGATCCATCCTCGAACCCTGCTCTCCAGTCCTTCCATATGGTATGTCCTGGAGCCATGCAACAGGACTCGAATGTCCCGCAGAAGGAAACCTTGTGGTTAGGGGCAACCTCCAAACTCAGTGTGGGAAAACTTCCTTGGCCTCATGAGGCCCCCACTTCATGAAGGTGCCATCATGGACACATACTCCAGCCTCAGCCAACGTCTGATCCTCAGCCTGACTTCAGATGCAGGAGATTTTGATTCAGCCTCTGCAGAGTGGGCCTGCTCTGCCCTTGGCTCCAATCCACACACTAGCTTGTGTTTTCAGACTTCCCTCCTCACACTCCTGGCCCACAAACCCTCCCTACTGGGAATTCTGGGGCCACAATGAAGCACTGTGCCTGCCTCCCATGAGAAAAACCTTGTCTATGGCGCTGCCCAGAAACCCCAAATGAGGATCAAACTGCTTGGCCCTCGGCAACACCCCAATTGCATAGGCTACCTTAAACAGTGATGCTCTGTCGCAAATAGCCTGAGCCCAGACCTTCCAACAGACACCGACACAGCTGGCTGCACACCCAGCACATTGGACCCGCCACCTCTTTGGCCACCATCCATTCCCAACCTGGGTTTTCAGTCATCGGAACCTAGACCTTATCTCCAATCCCTGCACAGGGGGGAACCTGATGCACAAGTCAGAACCCCTCCTTCCCCATGGCAAGAAACCTTGCTGCTGGCAGTGAGTCAAACCTGCAGTGTAGGAGAAAACGGCATGGCCCATGAGGCCACGCCCAAGCGTGAGGGCCGCCTTGGGCACAAACACACATTGTGACCCTCAGCGTGAGTACCTTATTCAAGTAACGCCTCTCAGTGACTGGACCCAGAGCCCGCATATGTGGCTTGCCATGCCCATAGGCACCCAGGACTAACTAGATGGTGTGAATTCCAGTTGAGGGAACCCACTGCTGTGCTCTAGAGTCCCTCTCCTGGGGGGTCCCCTGTGGCAGAAAACAGTACTCTTCATTCCCACAGAATGAACACAAACACTTGGGAGCTTGGACAATCCCCCGAGAGGAAGGCTCTTCCTTGGCCTCTGAGACAACCCCTCCCCTACCGGACACTGTAAACGCAACACCCAGAGACAAAATCCTGAGTGACTGCCTCCCACTTGCCCTACTTTGATTTCCAGAGGATCTCCCCTCACGGACTAGAGATCAGGCCTGCCATTACATTGGCCCCTAGCTGAGCCAAGTTTGCTTTTTCAGACATCTGTCCCCACAGCCCTGGCAAACACAGCCTCTAGGCTGGGTCCTCTGGAGCCATACCACAGGACCGTGCCTGCTCTCTCCTGGGAAACTGTGTCCATTCCTTTGGCCACACACCTCCTGAATATGAGAAACCTCAAGGCCTCCGAGGGCATCCCACTACTCGGAGCCTCACTGGACTCACAGGGGCATTCGGACACAAGCTGAGCAGCTACATCCATGAATGCATGCACACAGATGTCAACAGAGATAGAAAGTTGAGCCGGACAGGCCTTTAGGCCGTAGTCTCAACTCTTGCTTTGGTTTCCAGGTGTCACTCCTCAGAGGCTTTGGTTCGAAGAACAGGGTATGGGGCTTTCTTGAGGCACGGAACAGAACTCCTCTCGTCTCCACATGGGAAGATTCCTTGTTGGAGCCGTGTCAAACACCTCATGTTGGAGAATCCTGCAGAGTCCCTGAGCCACCTCCACATTCCAAGGTCTCCCAGGCCACCAAGCCACAGTAGGACTCATCTTCAGGAGAGACCATTTCAACTCTCCCCTCTGGGTATCTCACCCAGGAGCCCGCAGATTGAGCCTGCCTTGTCCTCACTAAAGAGTGGGAATATGGGGTGGCGTTCCCAGGCATCCATGCTTAGACACCTGCTCTCGAGTCTTTCCATATGGGGCCTCTTGGAACCATCCAATAGGACTCGACTGTCGTGCAGAAGGTAACCTTCAGTTTTGGAGCAGTTCACAAAACCCATCGTAGGCAAAACTTTCTGGCCTCATGAAGCCCCCACACCCTTCAGGAAGAGGCCATGCTGGACAAGAAGTCTAGCCTGAGGCACGTCTCATAGTTGACATGACCTCAGTGCAGGAGATCTCGATTCAGCCTCTGCAGAGTGGGCCTGCCGTGCCCTCGGTCCCAAACCTCACGCTAGCTTGTGTTTTCAGACTTCCTTCCTCACACTCCTGGCAAACAAGCCCTCCGGACTAGGAACTCCGGAACCAAAACCCAGCCCAGTGTCTGCCCAACGGAAGAAAAACGTTTCCCTGTGGGGCTCTCCAGAAAACCCAGATGAGGATCAATCTGCTCGGGCCTCGACGGTACCCGAACTGGATAGGCTGCTCTGGGCACTCATGCTCTGCCTGACACAGCCTGAAGCCAGACGTCCAGACAGACAAGGAGACAGCTGGCCGCACACCCAGCACTTCGGACACGCCATGGTCTTATGCCGTCACCTCATTCTAACCTTGGTTTTCAGATATCTGAACCTAGACATTATATCAATTCTCCACACAGCTGGGTATAGCAAGCACAAAACAGAACTCCTCCTTCCCCATGGCTGTCAAGCTTGCTCTTGGCATGGAGTCACACCTTCAGGGTGGGAGAAACCTTCATGGACCCTGATGCCACGCCCAAACATGAGTGCTGCTTGGGCACAAATTCACACTGTGACCCTCAGCATGAGCCCCATGTCAAAGAAAGGCCTGTCAGGGCCTGGACCAAGAGCCCACATATGGGGCTTGCCAAGCCCCTATGCACCCAATCCTCACCACGGTTTGAATTTTCCAGTCGCCCCGCCCGTACCTGGAGCTCTGCTCTGGAATCCCTTTCTTGGAGAGACCCATGAGCCAGACAACACGACTCCACCCTTCCCACAAAATGACCCCAAACTCTTGGGATTTGGGACAAATCCCCAGAGAGGGATACTCGTCCACAGTACCTGAGGCCACCGCTCCAATCCACGGCTATCCCGGACACAACATCCAGAGACAAAAGCCTGAAGGAACGCCTCCCACTCGCCCTTGTTTCAGAGGCCCAGGAGCTCCCTCTCGGGCTGTACATCCGGCCTGCCATACCCTAGGCGCCACTCATAAGCTGAGTTTGTGTATTCAGACTTCTGTGCCCACAGCCTGGACCCACACAACATCCAGGCTAGGGCCTCTGGACCAAACAGCGAAAGATTGTGTCTGCCCTCTCCAAGGAAAGTGTGCCCAATCCATTGACCACAACCCTACAGGTTAGGGAAAAGCTCCAAGGTCCCTGAGGCCATCAATAGTATAGGCCACCCTGGACTAAGAGGGGCTCTCTGACACCAGCGGAGCAACTATCTCCACTTAGACTCTCAGACAGTGTCCCCAGAGACAGAAGGTTGAAATGGACAGGCCCCGAGGCCCTAATCTGAACCTTAGGTTTGGTTTCCATGTTTCCGTTCTCAGAGGACTGTTTTCGTAGACCAGCACCTGGGGCTTTTCTGAGGCACCAAACCAAACCTCTCTCATCTCCACATGGGCAGCTTTCTTACTGGGATGTATCAAACACTTCAGGTAGGAGAGTTCCGCAGGGCCACTGAACAACCAGCACATTCCAAGGTCTCCATGGACCCAAACGCACATTATGACGCATCCTCAGGAGAGGCCATTTCAACTCAGCCCCCTGGGTCGCGTGTTCCAGAGGCAGCAGATCAAACATATCTTGTCGCTAATAGCCAATGGGAATGCGAGGCATGCTGTACAGGGATCCATCCTCGAACCCTGCTCTCCAGTCCTTCCATATGGTATGTCCTGGAGCCATGCAACAGGACTCGAATGTCCCGCAGAAGGAAACCTTGTGGTTAGGGGCAACCTCCAAACTCAGTGTGGGAAAACTTCCTTGGCCTCATGAGGCCCCCACTTCATGAAGGTGCCATCATGGACACATACTCCAGCCTCAGCCAACGTCTGATCCTCAGCCTGACTTCAGATGCAGGAGATTTTGATTCAGCCTCTGCAGAGTGGGCCTGCTCTGCCCTTGGCTCCAATCCACACACTAGCTTGTGTTTTCAGACTTCCCTCCTCACACTCCTGGCCCACAAACCCTCCCTACTGGGAATTCTGGGGCCACAATGAAGCACTGTGCCTGCCTCCCATGAGAAAAACCTTGTCTATGGCGCTGCCCAGAAACCCCAAATGAGGATCAAACTGCTTGGCCCTCGGCAACACCCCAATTGCATAGGCTACCTTAAACAGTGATGCTCTGTCGCAAATAGCCTGAGCCCAGACCTTCCAACAGACACCGACACAGCTGGCTGCACACCCAGCACATTGGACCCGCCACCTCTTTGGCCACCATCCATTCCCAACCTGGGTTTTCAGTCATCGGAACCTAGACCTTATCTCCAATCCCTGCACAGGGGGGAACCTGATGCACAAGTCAGAACCCCTCCTTCCCCATGGCAAGAAACCTTGCTGCTGGCAGTGAGTCAAACCTGCAGTGTAGTAGAAAAAGGCATGGCCCATGAGGCCACGCCCAAGCGTGAGGGCCGCCTTGGGCACAAACACACATTGTGACCCTCAGCGTGAGTACCTTATTCAAGTAACGCCTCTCAGTGACTGGACCCAGAGCCCGCATATGTGGCTTGCCATGCCCATAGGCACCCAGGACTAACTAGATGGTGTGAATTCCAGTTGAGGGAACCCACTGCTGTGCTCTAGAGTCCCTCTCCTGGGGGGTCCCCTGTGGCAGAAAACAGTACTCTTCATTCCCACAGAATGAACACAAACACTTGGGAGCTTGGACAATCCCCCGAGAGGAAGGCTCTTCCTTGGCCTCTGAGACAACCCCTCCCCTACCGGACACTGTAAACGCAACACCCAGAGACAAAATCCTGAGTGACTGCCTCCCACTTGCCCTACTTTGATTTCCAGAGGATCTCCCCTCACGGACTAGAGATCAGGCCTGCCATTACATTGGCCCCTAGCTGAGCCAAGTTTGCTTTTTCAGACATCTGTCCCCACAGCCCTGGCAAACACAGCCTCTAGGCTGGGTCCTCTGGAGCCATACCACAGGACCGTGCCTGCTCTCTCCTGGGAAACTGTGTCCATTCCTTTGGCCACACACCTCCTGAATATGAGAAACCTCAAGGCCTCCGAGGGCATCCCACTACTCGGAGCCTCACTGGACTCACAGGGGCATTCGGACACAAGCTGAGCAGCTACATCCATGAATGCATGCACACAGATGTCAACAGAGATAGAAAGTTGAGCCGGACAGGCCTTTAGGCCGTAGTCTCAACTCTTGCTTTGGTTTCCAGGTGTCACTCCTCAGAGGCTTTGGTTCGAAGAACAGGGTATGGGGCTTTCTTGAGGCACGGAACAGAACTCCTCTCGTCTCCACATGGGAAGATTCCTTGTTGGAGCCGTGTCAAACACCTCATGTTGGAGAATCCTGCAGAGTCCCTGAGCCACCTCCGCATTCCAAGGTCTCCCAGGCCACCAAGCCACAGTAGGACTCATCTTCAGGAGAGACCATTTCAACTCTCCCCTCTGGGTATCTCACCCAGGAGCCCGCAGATTGAGCCTGCCTTGTCCTCACTAAAGAGTGGGAATATGGGGTGGCGTTCCCAGGCATCCATGCTTAGACACCTGCTCTCGAGTCTTTCCATATGGGGCCTCTTGGAACCATCCAATAGGACTCGACTGTCGTGCAGAAGGTAACCTTCAGTTTTGGAGCAGTTCACAAAACCCATCGTAGGCAAAACTTTCTGGCCTCATGAAGCCCCCACACCCTTCAGGAAGAGGCCATGCTGGACAAGAAGTCTAGCCTGAGGCACGTCTCATAGTTGACATGACCTCAGTGCAGGAGATCTCGATTCAGCCTCTGCAGAGTGGGCCTGCCGTGCCCTCGGTCCCAAACCTCACGCTAGCTTGTGTTTTCAGACTTCCTTCCTCACACTCCTGGCAAACAAGCCCTCCGGACTAGGAACTCCGGAACCAAAACCCAGCCCAGTGTCTGCCCAACGGAAGAAAAACGTTTCCCTGTGGGGCTCTCCAGAAAACCCAGATGAGGATCAATCTGCTCGGGCCTCGACGGTACCCGAACTGGATAGGCTGCTCTGGGCACTCATGCTCTGCCTGACACAGCCTGAAGCCAGACGTCCAGACAGACAAGGAGACAGCTGGCCGCACACCCAGCACTTCGGACACGCCATGGTCTTATGCCGTCACCTCATCCTAACCTTGGTTTTCAGATATCTGAACCTAGACATTATATCAATTCTCCACACAGCTGGGTATAGCAAGCACAAAACAGAACTCCTCCTTCCCCATGGCTGTCAAGCTTGCTCTTGGCATGGAGTCACACCTTCAGGGTGGGAGAAAACTTCATGGCCCCTGATGCCACGCCCAAACATGAGTGCTGCTTGGGCACAAATTCACACTGTGACCCTCAGCATGAGCCCCATGTCAAAGAAAGGCCTGTCAGGGCCTGGACCAAGAGCCCACATATGGGGCTTGCCAAGCCCCTATGCACCCAATCCTCACCACGGTTTGAATTTTCCAGTCGCCCCGCCCGTACCTGGAGCTCTGCTCTGGAATCCCTTTCTTGGAGAGACCCATGAGCCAGACAACACGACTCCACCCTTCCCACAAAATGACCCCAAACTCTTGGGATTTGGGACAAATCCCCCGAGAGGGATACTCGTCCACATACCTGAGGCCACCGCTCCAATCCACGGCTATCCCGGACACAACATCCAGAGACAAAAGCCTGAAGGAACGCCTCCCACTCGCCCTTGTTTCAGAGGCCCAGGAGCTCCCGCTCGGGCTGTACATCCGGCCTGCCATACCCTAGGCGCCACTCATAAGCTGAGTTTGTGTATTCAGACTTCTGTGCCCACAGCCTGGACCTACACAACATCCAGGCTAGGGCCTCTGGACCAAACAGCGAAAGATTGTGCCTGCCCTCTCCAAGGAAAGTGTGCCCAATCCATTGACCACAACCCTACAGGTTAGGGAAAAGCTCCAAGGTCCCTGAGGCCATCAATAGTATAGGCCACCCTGGACTAAGAGGGGCTCTCTGACACCAGCGGAGCAACTATCTCCACTTAGACTCTCAGACAGTGTCCCCAGAGACAGAAGGTTGAAATGGACAGGCCCCGAGGCCCTAATCTGAACCTTAGGTTTGGTTTCCATGTTTCCGTTCTCAGAGGACTGTTTTCGTAGACCAGCACCTGGGGCTTTTCTGAGGCACCAAACCAAACCTCTCTCATCTCCACATGGGCAGCTTTCTTACTGGGATGTATCAAACACTTCAGGTCGGAGAGTTCCGCAGGGCCACTGAACAACCAGCACATTCCAAGGTCTCCATGGACCCAAACGCACATTATGACGCATCCTCAGGAGAGGCCATTTCAACTCAGCCCCCTGGGTCGCGTGTTCCAGAGGCAGCAGATCAAACATATCTTGTCGCTAATAGCCAATGGGAATGCGAGGCATGCTGTACAGGGATCCATCCTTCGAACCCTGCTCTCCAGTCCTTCCATATGGTATGTCCTGGAGCCATGCAACAGGACTCGAATGTCCCGCAGAAGGAAAACTTGTGGTTCGGCGCAACCTCCAAACTCAGCGTGGGAAAACTTCCTTGGCCTCATGAGGCCCCCACTTCATGAAGGTGCCATCATGGACACATACTCCAGCCTCAGCCAACGTCTGATCCTCAGCCTGACTTCAGATGCAGGAGATTTTGATTCAGCCTCTGCAGAGTGGGCCTGCTCTGCCCTTGGCTCCAATCCTCACACTAGCTTGTGTTTTCAGACTTCCATCCTCACACTCCTGGCCCACAAAACCTCCCTACTGGGAATTCTGGGGCCACAATGAAGCACTGTGCCTGCCTCCCAGGAGAAAAACCTTGTCTATGGCGCTGCCCAGAAACCCCAAATGAGGATCAAACTGCTTGGCCCTCGGCAACACCCCAATTGCATAGGCTACCTTAAACAGTGATGCTCTGTCGCAAATAGCCTGAGCCCAGACCTTCCAACAGACACCGACACAGCTGGCTGCACACCCAGCACATTGGACCCGCCACTGCCTTAGGCCACCATCCATTCCCAACCTGGGTTTTCAGTCATCGGAACCTAGACCTTATCTCCAATCCCTGCACAGGGGGGAACCTGATGCACAAGTCAGAACCCCTCCTTCCCCATGGCAAGAAACCTTGCTGCTGGCAGTGAGTCAAACCTGCAGTGTAGGAGAAAACGGCATGGCCCATGAGGCCACGCCCAAGCGTGAGGGCCGTCTTGGGCACAAACACACATTGTGACCCTCAGCGTGAGTACCTTATTCAAGTAACGCCTCTCAGTGACTGGACCCAGAGCCCGCATATGTGGCTTGCCATGCCCATAGGCACCCAGGACTAACTAGATGGTGTGTATTCCAGTTGAGGGAACCCACTGCTGTGCTCTAGAGTCCCTCTCCTGGGGGGTCCCCTGTGGCAGAAAACAGTACTCTTCATTCCCACAGAATGAACCCAAACACTTGGGAGCTTGGACAATTCCCCGAGAGGAAGGCTCTTCCTCCGCCTCTGAGACAACCCCTACCCTGACCGGACACTATAAACGCAACACCCAGAGACAAAATCCTGAGTGACTGCCTCCCACTTGCCCTACTTTGATTTCCAGAGGATCTCCCCTCACGGACTAGAGATCAGGCCTGCCATTACATTGGCCCCTAGCTGAGCCAAGTTTGCTTTTTCAGACATCTGTCCCCACAGCCCTGGCAAACACAGCCTCTAGGCTGGGTCCTCTGGAGCCGTACCACAGGACCGTGCCTGCTCTCTCCTGGGGAACTGTGTCCATTCCTTTGGCCACACACCTCCAGAGTATGAGAAACCTCAAGGCCTCCGAGGACATCCCACTACTGGGAGCCTCACTGGACTCGCAGGGGCATTCGGACACAAGCTGAGCAGCTACATCCATGAATGCATGCATACAGATGTCAACAGAGATAGAAGGTTGAGCCGGACAGGCCTTTAGGCCGTAGTCTCAACTCTTGCTTTGGTTTCCAGGTGTCACTCCTCAGAGGCTTTGGTTCGAAGAACAGGGTATGGGGCTTTCCTGAGGCATGGAACAGAACTCCTCTCGTCTCCACATGGGAAGTTTCCTTGTTGGAGCCGTGTCAAACACCTCATGTTGGAGAATCCTGCAGAGTCCCTGAGCCACCTCCACATTCCAAGGTCTCCCAGGCCACCAAGCCACAGTAGGACTCATCTTCAGGAGAGACCATTTCAACTCTCCCCTCTGGGTATCTCACCCAGGAGCCCGCAGATTGAGCCTGCCTTGTCCTCACTAAAGAGTGGGAATATGGGGTGGCGTTCCCAGGCATCCATGCTTAGACACCTGCTCTCGAGTCTTTCCATATGGGGCCTCTTGGAACCATCCAATAGGACTCAACTGTCGTGCAGAAGGTCACCTTCAGTTTTGGAGCAGTTCACAAAACCCATCGTAGGCAAAACTTTCTGGCCTCATGAAGCCCCCACACCCTTCAGGAAGAGGCCATGCTGGACAAACACTCTAGCCTGAGGCATGTCTCATTGTTGACATGACCTCAGTGCAGGAGATCTCGATTCAGCCTCTGCAGAGTGGGCCTGCCGTGCCCTCGGTCCCAAACCTCACGCTAGCTTGTGTTTTCAGACTTCCTTCCTCACACTCCTGGCAAACAAGCCCTCCGGACTAGGAACTCCGGAACCAAAACCCAGCCCAGTGTCTGCCCAACGGAAGAAAAACGTTTCCCTGTGGGGCTCTCCAGAAAACCCAGATGAGGATCAATCTGCTCGGGCCTCGACGGTACCCGAACTGGATAGGCTGCTCTGGGCACTCATGCTCTGCCTGACACAGCCTGAAGCCAGACGTCCAGACAGACAAGGAGACAGCTGGCCGCACACCCAGCACTTCGGACACGCCATGGTCTTATGCCGTCACCTCATCCTAACCTTGGTTTTCAGATATCTGAACCTAGACATTATATCAATTCTCCACACAGCTGGGTATAGCAAGCACAAAACAGAACTCCTCCTTCCCCATTGCTGTCAAGCTTGCTCTTGGCATGGAGTCACACCTTCAGGGTGAGAGAAACCTTCATGGCCCCTGATGCCATGCCCAAACTTGAGTGCTGCTTGGGCACAAATTCACACTGTGACCCTCAGCATGAGCCCCATGTCAAAGAAAGGCCTGTCAGGGCCTGGACCAAGAGCCCACATATGGGGCTTGCCAAGCCCCTATGCACCCAATCCTCACCACGGTTTGAATTTTCCAGTCGCCCCGCCCGTACCTGGAGCTCTGCTCTGGAATCCCTTTCTTGGAGAGACCCATGAGCCAGACAACACGACTCCACCCTTCCCACAAAATGACCCCAAACTCTTGGGATTTGGGACAAATCCCCAGAGAGGGATACTCGTCCACAGTACCTGAGGCCACCGCTCCAATCCACGGCTATCCCGGACACAACATCCAGAGACAAAAGCCTGAAGGAACGCCTCCCACTCGCCCTTGTTTCAGAGGCCCAGGAGCTCCCTCTCGGGCTGTACATCCGGCCTGCCATACCCTAGGCGCCACTCATAAGCTGAGTTTGTGTATTTAGACTTCTGTGCCCACAGCCTGGACCCACACAACATCCAGGCTAGGGCCTCTGGACCAAACAGCGAAAGATTGTGTCTGCCCTCTCCAAGGAAAGTGTGCCCAATCCATTGACCACAACCCTACAGGTTAGGGAAAAGCTCCAAGGTCCCTGAGGCCATCAATAGTATAGGCCACCCTGGACTAAGAGGGGCTCTCTGACACCAGCGGAGCAACTATCTCCACTTAGACTCTCAGACAGTGTCCCCAGAGACAGGAGGTTGAAATGGACAGGCCCCGAGGCCCTAATCTGAACCTTAGGTTTGGTTTCCATGTTTCCGTTCTCAGAGGACTGTTTTCGTAGACCAGCACCTGGGGCTTTTCTGAGGCACCAAACCAAACCTCTCTCATCTCCACATGGGCAGCTTTCTTACTGGGATGTATCAAACACTTCAGGTCGGAGAGTTCCGCAGGGCCACTGAACAACCAGCACATTCCAAGGTCTCCATGGACCCAAACGCACATTATGACGCATCCTCAGGAGAGGCCATTTCAACTCAGCCCCCTGGGTCGCGTGTTCCAGAGGCAGCAGATCAAACATATCTTGTCGCTAATAGCCAATGGGAATGCGAGGCATGCTGTACAGGGATCCATCCTCGAACCCTGCTCTCCAGTCCTTCCATATGGTATGTCCTGGAGCCATGCAACAGGACTCAAATGTCCCGCAGAAGGAAAACTTGTGGTTCGGCGCAACCTCCAAACTCAGCGTGGGAAAACTTCCTTGGCCTCATGAGGCCCCCACTTCATGAAGGTGCCATCATGGACACATACTCCAGCCTCAGCCAACGTCTGATCCTCAGCCTGACTTCAGATGCAGGAGATTTTGATTCAGCCTCTGCAGAGTGGGCCTGCTCTGCCCTTGGCTCCAATCCTCACACTAGCTTGTGTTTTCAGACTTCCCTCCTCACACTCCTGGCCCACAAACCCTCCCTACTGGGAATTCTGGGGCCACAATGAAGCACTGTGCCTGCCTCCCATGAGAAAAACCTTGTCTATGGCGCTGCCCAGAAACCCCAAATGAGGATCAAACTGCTTGGCCCTCGGCAACACCCCAATTGCATAGGCTACCTTAAACAGTGATGCTCTGTCGCAAATAGCCTGAGCCCAGACCTTCCAACAGACACCGACACAGCTGGCTGCACACCCAGCACATTGGACCCGCCACCTCTTTGGCCACCATCCATTCCCAACCTGGGTTTTCAGTCATCGGAACCTAGACCTTATCTCCAATCCCTGCACAGGGGGGAACCTGATGCACAAGTCAGAACCCCTCCTTCCCCATGGCAAGAAACCTTGCTGCTGGCAGTGAGTCAAACCTGCAGTGTAGGAGAAAACGGCATGGCCCATGAGGTCACGCCCAAGCGTGAGGGCCGCCTTGGGCACAAACACACATTGTGACCCTCAGCGTGAGTACCTTATTCAAGTAACGCCTCTCAGTGACTGGACCCAGAGCCCACATATGTGGCTTGCCATGCCCATAGGCACCCAGGACTAACTAGATGGTGTGTATTCCAGTTGAGGGAACCCACTGCTGTGCTCTAGAGTCCCTCTCCTCGGGGGTCCCCTGTGGCAGAAAACAGTACTCTTCATTCCCACAGAATGAACACAAACACTTGGGAGCTTGGACAATCCCCCGAGAGGAAGGCTCTTCCTTGGCCTCTGAGACAACCCCTCCCCTACCGGACACTGTAAACGCAACACCCAGAGACAAAATCCTGAGTGACTGCCTCCCACTTGCCCTACTTTGATTTCCAGAGGATCTCCCCTCACGGACTAGAGATCAGGCCTGCCATTACATTGGCCCCTAGCTGAGCCAAGTTTGCTTTTTCAGACATCTGTCCCCACAGCCCTGGCAAACACAGCCTCTAGGCTGGGTCCTCTGGAGCCATACCACAGGACCATGCCTGCTCTCTCCTGGGAAACTGTGTCCATTCCTTTGGCCACACACCTCCAGAATATGAGAAACCTCAAGGCCTCCGAGGGCATCCCACTACTCGGAGCCTCACTGGACTCGCAGGGTTATTCGGACACAAGCTGAGCTGCTACATCCATGAATGCATGCACACAGATGTCAACAGAGATAGAAAGTTGAGCCGGACAGGCCTTTAGGCCGTAGTCTCAACTCTTGCTTTGGTTTCCAGGTGTCACTCCTCAGAGGCTTTGGTTCGAAGAACAGGGTATGGGGCTTTCTTGAGGCACGGAACAGAACTCCTCTCGTCTCCACATGGGAAGATTCCTTGTTGGAGCCGTGTCAAACACCTCATGTTGGAGAATCCTGCAGAGTCCCTGAGCCACCTCCACATTCCAAGGTCTCCCAGGCCACCAAGCCACAGTAGGACTCATCTTCAGGAGAGACCATTTCAACTCTCCCCTCTGGGTATCTCACCCAGGAGCCCGCAGATTGAGCCTGCCTTGTCCTCACTAAAGAGTGGAATATGGGGTGGCGTTCCCAGGCATCCATGCTTAGACACCTGCTCTCGAGTCTTTCCATATGGGGCCTCTTGGAACCATCCAATAGGACTCGACTGTCGTGCAGAAGGTAACCTTCAGTTTTGGAGCAGTTCACAAATCCCATCGTAGGCAAAACTTTCTGGCCTCATGAAGCCCCCACACCCTTCAGGAAGAGGCCATGCTGGACAAGAAGTCGAGCCTGAGGCACGTCTCATAGTTGACATGACCTCAGTGCAGGAGATCTCGATTCAGCCTCTGCAGAGTGGGCCTGCCGTGCCCTCGGTCCCAAACCTCACGCTAGCTTGTGTTTTCAGACTTCCTTCCTCACACTCCTGGCAAACAAGCCCTCCGGACTAGGAACTCCGGAACCAAAACCCAGCCCAGTGTCTGCCCAACGGAAGAAAAACGTTTCCCTGTGGGGCTCTCCAGAAAACCCAGATGAGGATCAATCTGCTCGGGCCTCGACGGTACCCGAACTGGATAGGCTGCTCTGGGCACTCATGCTCTGCCTGACACAGCCTGAAGCCAGACGTCCAGACAGACAAGGAGACAGCTGGCCGCACACCCAGCACTTCGGACACGCCATGGTCTTATGCCGTCACCTCATCCTAACCTTGGTTTTCAGATATCTGAACCTAGACATTATATCAATTCTCCACACAGCTGGATATAGCAAGCACAAAACAGAACTCCTCCTTCCCCATGGCTGTCAAGCTTGCTCTTGGCATGGAGTCACACCTTCAGGGTGGGAGAAACCTTCATGGCCCCTGATGCCACGCCCAAACATGAGTGCTGCTTGGGCACAAATTCACACTGTGACCCTCAGCATGAGCCCCATGTCAAAGAAAGGCCTGTCAGGGCCTGGACCAAGAGCCCACATATGGGGCTTGCCAAGCCCCTATGCACCCAATCCTCACCACGGTTTGAATTTTCCAGTCGCCCCGCCCGTACCTGGAGCTCTGCTCTGGAATCCCTTTCTTGGAGAGACCCATGAGCCAGACAACACGACTCCACCCTTCCCACAAAATGACCCCAAACTCTTGGGATTTGGGACAAATCCCCAGAGAGGGATACTCGTCCACAGTACCTGAGGCCACCGCTCCAATCCACGGCTATCCCGGACACAACATCCAGAGACAAAAGCCTGAAGGAACGCCTCCCACTCGCCCTTGTTTCAGAGGCCCAGGAGCTCCCGCTCGGGCTGTACATCCGGCCTGCCATACCCTAGGCGCCACTCATAAGCTGAGTTTGTGTATTCAGACTTCTGTGCCCACAGCCTGGACCTACACAACATCCAGGCTAGGGCCTCTGGACCAAACAGCGAAAGATTGTGCCTGCCCTCTCCAAGGAAAGTGTGCCCAATCCATTGACCACAACCCTACAGGTTAGGGAAAAGCTCCAAGGTCCCTGAGGCCATCAATAGTATAGGCCACCCTGGACTAAGAGGGGCTCTCTGACACCAGCGGAGCAACTATCTCCACTTAGACTCTCAGACAGTGTCCCCAGAGACAGGAGGTTGAAATGGACAGGCCCCGAGGCCCTAATCTGAACCTTAGGTTTGGTTTCCATGTTTCCGTTCTCAGAGGACTGTTTTCGTAGACCAGCACCTGGGGCTTTTCTGAGGCACCAAACCAAACCTCTCTTATCTCCACATGGGCAGCTTTCTTACTGGGATGTATCAAACACTTCAGGTAGGAGAGTTCCGCAGGGCCACTGAACAACCAGCACATTCCAAGGTCTCCATGGACCCAAACGCACATTATGACGCATCCTCAGGAGAGGCCATTTCAACTCAGCCACCTGGGTCGCGTGTTCCAGAGGCAGCAGATCAAACATATCTTGTCGCTAATAGCCAATGGGAATGCGAGGCATGCTGTACAGGGATCCATCCTCGAACCCTGCTCTCCAGTCCTTCCATATGGTATGTCCTGGAGCCATGCAACAGGACTCGAATGTCCCGCAGAAGGAAACCTTGTGGTTAGGGGCAAGCTCCAAACTCAGTGTGCGAAAACTTCCTTGGCCTCATGAGGCCCCCACTTCATGAAGGTGCCATCATGGACACATACTCCAGCCTCAGCCAACGTCTGATCCTCAGCCTGACTTCAGATGCAGGAGATTTTGATTCAGCCTCTGCAGAGTGGGCCTGCTCTGCCCTTGGCTCCAATCCACACACTAGCTTGTGTTTTCAGACTTCCCTCCTCACACTCCTGGCCCACAAACCCTCCCTACTGGGAATTCTGGGGCCACAATGAAGCACTGTGCCTGCCTCCCATGAGAAAAACCTTGTCTATGGCGCTGCCCAGAAACCCCAAATGAGGATCAAACTGCTTGGCCCTCGGCAACACCCCAATTGCATAGGCTACCTTAAACAGTGATGCTCTGTCGCAAATAGCCTGAGCCCAGACCTTCCAACAGACACCGACACAGCTGGCTGCACACCCAGCACATTGGACCCGCCACCTCTTTGGCCACCATCCATTCCCAACCTGGGTTTTCAGTCATCGGAACCTAGACCTTATCTCCAATCCCTGCACAAGGGGGAAACTGATGCACAAGTCAGAACCCCTCCTTCCCCATGGCAAGAAACCTTGCTGCTGGCAGTGAGTCAAACCTTCAGTGTAGGAGAAAACGGCATGGCCCATGAGGCCACGCCCAAGCGTGAGGGCCGCCTTGGGCACAAACACACATTGTGACCCTCAGCGTGAGTACCTTATTCAAGTAACGCCTCTCAGTGACTGGACCCAGAGCCCGCATATGTGGCTTGCCATGCCCATAGGCACCCAGGACTAACTAGATGGTGTGAATTCCAGTTGAGGGAACCCACTGCTGTGCTCTGGAGTCCCTCTCCTGGCGGGTCCCCTGTGGCAGAAAACAGTACTCTTCATTCCCACAGAATGAACACAAACACTTGGGAGCTTGGACAATCCCCCGAGAGGAAGGCTCTTCCTTGGCCTCTGAGACAACCCCTCCCCTACCGGACACTGTAAACGCAACACCCAGAGACAAAATCCTGAGTGACTGCCTCCCACTTGCCCTACTTTGATTTCCAGAGGATCTCCCCTCACGGACTAGAGATCAGGCCTGCCATTACATTGGCCCCTAGCTGAGCCAAGTTTGCTTTTTCAGACATCTGTCCCCACAGCCCTGGCAAACACAGCCTCTAGGCTGGGTCCTCTGGAGCCATACCACAGGACCGTGCCTGCTCTCTCCTGGGAAACTGTGTCCATTCCTTTGGCCACACACCTCCTGAATATGAGAAACCTCAAGGCCTCCGAGGGCATCCCACTACTCGGAGCCTCACTGGACTCACAGGGGCATTCGGACACAAGCTGAGCAGCTACATCCATGAATGCATGCACACAGATGTCAACAGAGATAGAAAGTTGAGCCGGACAGGCCTTTAGGCCGTAGTCTCAACTCTTGCTTTGGTTTCCAGGTGTCACTCCTCAGAGGCTTTGGTTCGAAGAACAGGGTATGGGGCTTTCTTGAGGCACGGAACAGAACTCCTCTCGTCTCCACATGGGAAGATTCCTTGTTGGAGCCGTGTCAAACACCTCATGTTGGAGAATCCTGCAGAGTCCCTGAGCCACCTCCACATTCCAAGGTCTCCCAGGCCACCAAGCCACAGTAGGACTCATCTTCAGGAGAGACCATTTCAACTCTCCCCTCTGGGTATCTCACCCAGGAGCCCGCAGATTGAGCCTGCCTTGTCCTCACTAAAGAGTGGGAATATGGGGTGGCGTTCCCAGGCATCCATGCTTAGACACCTGCTCTCGAGTCTTTCCATATGGGGCCTCTTGGAACCATCCAATAGGACTCGACTGTCGTGCAGAAGGTAACCTTCAGTTTTGGAGCAGTTCACAAAACCCATCGTAGGCAAAACTTTCTGGCCTCATGAAGCCCCCACACCCTTCAGGAAGAGGCCATGCTGGACAAGAAGTCTAGCCTGAGGCACGTCTCATAGTTGACATGACCTCAGTGCAGGAGATCTCGATTCAGCCTCTGCAGAGTGGGCCTGCCGTGCCCTCGGTCCCAAACCTCACGCTAGCTTGTGTTTTCAGACTTCCTTCCTCACACTCCTGGCAAACAAGCCCTCCGGACTAGGAACTCCGGAACCAAAACCCAGCCCAGTGTCTGCCCAACGGAAGAAAAACGTTTCCCTGTGGGGCTCTCCAGAAAACCCAGATGAGGATCAATCTGCTCGGGCCTCGACGGTACCCGAACTGGATAGGCTGCTCTGGGCACTCATGCTCTGCCTGACACAGCCTGAAGCCAGACGTCCAGACAGACAAGGAGACAGCTGGCCGCACACCCAGCACTTCGGACACGCCATGGTCTTATGCCGTCACCTCATCCTAACCTTGGTTTTCAGATATCTGAACCTAGACATTATATCAATTCTCCACACAGCTGGGTATAGCAAGCACAAAACAGAACTCCTCCTTCCCCATGGCTGTCAAGCTTGCTCTTGGCATGGAGTCACACCTTCAGGGTGGGAGAAACCTTCATGGCCCCTGATGCCACGCCCAAACATGAGTGCTGCTTGGGCACAAATTCACACTGTGACCCTCAGCATGAGCCCCATGTCAAAGAAAGGCCTGTCAGGGCCTGGACCAAGAGCCCACATATGGGGCTTGCCAAGCCCCTATGCACCCAATCCTCACCACGGTTTGAATTTTCCAGTCGCCCCGCCCGTACCTGGAGCTCTGCTCTGGAATCCCTTTCTTGGAGAGACCCATGAGCCAGACAACACGACTCCACCCTTCCCACAAAATGACCCCAAACTCTTGGGATTTGGGAAAAATCCCCAGAGAGGGATACTCGTCCACAGTACCTGAGGCCACCGCTCCAATCCACGGCTATCCCGGACACAACATCCAGAGACAAAAGCCTGAAGGAACGCCTCCCACTCGCCCTTGTTTCAGAGGCCCAGGAGCTCCCTCTCGGGCTGTACATCCGGCCTGCCATACCCTAGGCGCCACTCATAAGCTGAGTTTGTGTATTCAGACTTCTGTGCCCACAGCCTGGACCCACACAACATCCAGGCTAGGGCCTCTGGACCAAACAGCGAAAGATTGTGCCTGCCCTCTCCAAGGAAAGTGTGCCCAATCCATTGACCACAACCCTACAGGTTAGGGAAAAGCTCCAAGGTCCCTGAGGCAATTAATAGTATAGGCCACCCTGGACTAAGAGGGGCTCTCTGACACCAGCGGAGCAACTATCTCCACTTAGACTCTCAGACAGTGTCCCCAGAGACAGAAGGTTGAAATGGACAGGCCCCGAGGCCCTAATCTGAACCTTAGGTTTGGTTTCCATGTTTCCGTTCTCAGAGGACTGTTTTCGTAGACCAGCACATGGGGCTTTTCTGAGGCACCAAACCAAACCTCTCTCATCTCCACATGGGCAGCTTTCTTACTGGGATGTATCAAACACTTCAGGTCGGAGAGTTCCGCAGGGCCACTGAACAACCAGCACATTCCAAGGTCTCCATGGACCCAAACGCACATTATGACGCATCCTCAGGAGAGGCCATTTCAACTCAGCCCCCTGGGTCGCGTGTTCCAGAGGCAGCAGATCAAACATATCTTGTCGCTAATAGCCAATGGGAATGCGAGGCATGCTGTACAGGGATCCATCCTTCGAACCCTGCTCTCCAGTCCTTCCATATGGTATGTCCTGGAGCCATGCAACAGGACTCGAATGTCCCGCAGAAGGAAACCTTGTGGTTCGGCGCAACCTCCAAACTCAGCGTGGGAAAACTTCCTTGGCCTCATGAGGCCCCCACTTCATGAAGGTGCCATCATGGACACATACTCCAGCCTCAGCCAACGTCTGATCCTCAGCCTGACTTCAGATGCAGGAGATTTTGATTCAGCCTCTGCAGAGTGGGCCTGCTCTGCCCTTGGCTCCAATCCTCACACTAGCTTGTGTTTTCAGACTTCCATCCTCACACTCCTGGCCCACAAAACCTCCCTACTGGGAATTCTGGGGCCACAATGAAGCACTGTGCCTGCCTCCCAGGAGAAAAACCTTGTCTATGGCGCTGCCCAGAAACCCCAAATGAGGATCAAACTGCTTGGCCCTCGGCAACACCCCAATTGCATAGGCTACCTTAAACAGTGATGCTCTGTCGCAAATAGCCTGAGCCCAGACCTTCCAACAGACACCGACACAGCTGGCTGCACACCCAGCACATTGGACCCGCCACTGCCTTAGGCCACCATCCATTCCCAACCTGGGTTTTCAGTCATCGGAACCTAGACCTTATCTCCAATCCCTGCACAGGGGGGAACCTGATGCACAAGTCAGAACCCCTCCTTCCCCATGGCAAGAAACCTTGCTGCTGGCAGTGAGTCAAACCTGCAGTGTAGGAGAAAACGGCATGGCCCATGAGGCCACGCCCAAGCGTGAGGGCCGTCTTGGGCACAAACACACATTGTGACCCTCAGCGTGAGTACCTTATTCAAGTAACGCCTCTCAGTGACTGGACCAAGAGCCCGCATATGTGGCTTGCCATGCCCATAGGCACCCAGGACTAACTAGATGGTGTGTATTCCAGTTGAGGGAACCCACTGCTGTGCTCTAGAGTCCCTCTCCTGGGGGGTCCCCTGTGGCAGAAAACAGTACTCTTCATTCCCACAGAATGAACCCAAAAACTTGGGAGCTTGGACAATCCCCCGAGAGGAAGGCTCTTCCTCCGCCTCTGAGACAACCCCTACCCTGACCGGACACTATAAACGCAACACCCAGAGACAAAATCCTGAGTGACTGCCTCCCACTTGCCCTACTTTGATTTCCAGAGGATCTCCCCTCACGGACTAGAGATCAGGCCTGCCATTACATTGGCCCCTAGCTGAGCCAAGTTTGCTTTTTCAGACATCTGTCCCCACAGCCCTGGCAAACACAGCCTCTAGGCTGGGTCCTCTGGAGCCGTACCACAGGACCGTGCCTGCTCTCTCCTGGGAAACTGTGTCCATTCCTTTGGCCACACACCTCCAGAATATGAGAAACCTCAAGGCCTCCGAGGACATCCCACTACTGGGAGCCTCACTGGACTCGCAGGGGCATTCGGACACAAGCTGAGCAGCTACATCCATGAATGCATGCACACAGATGTCAACAGAGATAGAAGGTTGAGCCGGACAGGCCTTTAGGCCGTAGTCTCAACTCTTGCTTTGGTTTCCAGGTGTCACTCCTCAGAGGCTTTGGTTCGAAGAACAGGGTATGGGGCTTTCCTGAGGCACGGAACAGAACTCCTCTCGTCTCCACATGGGAAGTTTCCTTGTTGGAGCCGTGTCAAACACCTCAGGTTGGAGAATCCTGCAGAGTCCCTGAGCCACCTCCACATTCCAAGGTCTCCCAGGCCACCAAGCCACAGTAGGACTCATCTTCAGGAGAGACCATTTCAACTCTCCCCTCTGGGTAGCTCACCCAGGAGCCCGCAGATTGAGCCTGCCTTGTCCTCACTAAAGAGTGGGAATATGAGGTGGCGTTCCCAGGCATCCATGCTTAGACACCTGCTCTCGAGTCTTTCCATATGGGGCCTCTTGGAACCATCCAATAGGACTCAACTGTCGTGCAGAAGGTAACCTTCAGTTTTGGAGCAGTTCACAAATCCCATCGTAGGCAAAACTTTCTGGCCTCATGAAGCCCCCACACCCTTCAGGAAGAGGCCATGCTGGACAAAAACTCTAGCCTGAGGCATGTCTCATTGTTGACATGACCTCAGTGCAGGAGATCTCGATTCAGCCTCTGCAGAGTGGGCCTGCCGTGCCCTCGGTCCCAAACCTCACGCGATCTTAGGTGTGCCCCAAAACAGAGATTCCAGAGATGGGCTCTGGGTCTAGGCGCCTGGAAAATCCCACCAAGGGTTGGGATTTGGGCTTATGGGCAGACCAGGCCTGCAATGCAGGATCTTGGTTGTGCAACTGAGAGGGCTTGTTTGGAAGCATGCTCAGGCTGAGCATTACAATGCCTGTTTGTGCCCAGGGTGGCCCTCAGGAGTGGGCGTGGTCCCATTGTCCATTTTCTGGCTCCCACACTGAGGGATGGACACACATTCCAATGGCCAGGTTTCCAGCCATGGGAAAGGAGGAAATATCTATTGTGCTTCATGTTCCCCCATAGGCAGGGATTACAGCAAAGGTCTGGGGACAGATGCCTGAATACCAAGGATGCATAGAGATGACAGATTTGGGCCATGGCCGTTCTCACATGCTGGATATGGGCCCCGCTCTCTGGGTGGCTGACACGAGGTCTGGGCTCAGGCTGTGTCAGACACAGCACTAGTGGCCAGAGAAGTCTATATATTGGGGTTCTCTCCAGGGCCGAGTAAATTGATCCTCATGTAGGGTTTCTGGCCAGACTCACGAAGCACTTCTTTCTGTGGGGTAGGCAGAATGCTGCGTTATGGATCCAGAATTCCCTATCAAGAGGGTTTGGGGACAAATAGGGTGAGAATGCAATTGTAAACACCAGCTATGCTTAAATTGAGTGCCAAGCGGAAGTCAGTTTCAATGTGCAGCAGCTTATACGAGATATCCAGCACCTGAGTAAGGGCAGATGTCAGATATTTGCTCACACTGGAGTTTGTGTCTAGGATGACGACTAATGGAGGGGTGGCTTCAGGAGGCAATGGAGGATTACCCACGCTTAAGATTGTGAGATGCTCCAAACAACAAGGTTTCCTTCTAATGGACAGGAGGAGTCTGTTTTTTTTTTTCCTCCAGGGTACCTCAAGTGGAAGTTTGCGTAGCAGAGCCCTCCCGCATGGATGACTGGAAAGCACACGTCCAATGACCATTGCAGCTGAGGAACATGACAGGTTCGTTTTGGTGGTTCTGGTGCCAAGTACCAAGGCCTTGAGTTGACTTGGAATCTCTTACAGATGTGTCCCAAAACTGGTTTGTTACAAGGGAGGTCTTAGAATGTATTGGTGGCTATGGGCCACGCTGAGGGTTTGGCACAGGTCGATGTGCACAGTTTCCATCTTGGGAGAGAAGATGTACTGTTTTGTGGCTCAGGGTACATATGTTGTATCCTGACTTGGTATTCAAGAACAGGCCTCTGAGGATTGATGCTGGCAACCTAATCTAGAGATCCAATGATGTCCTTGGTGCCCATCAGGTTCAATTTTCTTACTAAGGACCATTGATATGGTTGTCTGACTGGATGTAGGTGATCAGGGTGTTTCAGACTGTGCATTTGCATCCAGAGCCACTTCCACTATTGGGGTGGGCTCAGGGGCCTTGCAGGTTTCTCCTAACTTGGAGGCTTTGGGGAACTGTGATGGGCACAGTTTCCTTGGGGATGGCAGGCCCAGTCCTGTGGTAAGGCTTCAGAGACCACCTCCTTGAGGATATGAGAGCCATGGTTTTGGGAGGGAAGTCTGCAAACACAAATTTGGGTCAGGGATAGTGGCAAGTTGATCGCAGGTCCAATGCATAGACCTAGAAGGCATCACGTCAGGAACTGTAATTAGGGTGACTGAAAGCTGGTAGCACAGGCTTTTCTATCTGGATTGTGTGTCCAGGATGGGCTCTGAATGTAGACGTGGTCTCATGGTTCAATGGGAGACTTTTCCTCTCTAAGGATCCTGGTGGATCTCCATAGATTGGTGGTTTTTCAGAGAAGAAAAGAGTGCTCTTTTCCATCTTAGGGGTGCTCCAAAACAGGGAAGAATGCTGTTTTCCAACTTAGGCTTATGCCAAAACAGGGATTCCAGAGACGGGCTCTGGGTCTGGGTGCCCGGATATCCCACCAAGTGTTAGGATTTGGGCCTAGGGGCATTCCAGGCCTGCAATGCAGGATCCTAATGGTGTAACAGAGAGGGCTTGTTTGAAAGCATGCTCAGGCTGAGGGTCATCATGCCTTTTTGTGCCCAGGGGGGCCCTCATGAGAGGGCGTAGTCTCATTGGCCATATAGCTGGATCCCACTTTGAGGGTTGGACACCCATTGCAACAGCCAGGCTTCCTGCAATGGAAAGAGGAGTTCTCTATTGTGCTTCAGGTTCCCCCATTGGCAGGGTTACAGGAAAGGTCTGTGGAAAGTTGCCTTAATACCAAGGATGTGTACAGATGACAGGCTAAGAATTCCCAGGTAACAAAACAGCATTGTTACCCATATTCATGACATTCCATGTAGAAATAAGCCCTTAGTACTTCGCCCCAGAGCCACCAGAATGAACTTGCCATGTTCCTAAGCTGCAATGGTCAGTGGAGGTGTGGTTTCCAGGCAACCATACGGGGGTGCTCTGCTACACAAACTTTGCAATTGGCTGGGACCCTTGAGACAAAAAAACAGAATGTCCCTGTCCGGTAGAAGGAAACCTTCTGTTTGGAGCATCTCACAAGCCCCAGCGTGGGAAATCCTCCATTTCCTCTTGAAGCCACCACTCCATTTGTCAGTCATCATAGACACAAACTCCAGCATGAGCAAACATCTGACATCCGCCCTTACTCAGGTGCTGGATTTCAATTCGATCGCTGCACACTGGAACTGCCTTTAGTTTGACTGAATTAAGCCATAGCTTGGGTTTACAATTCCATCCTCAGTCTACTGGTCCACAAGCCCTATTGTGAGGGAATTCTGGAGCTACAACACAATATTCTGCCTTCCCCATAGAAAGAAAAAGGGCCTGGAGAGTCTGCCCAGAAACTCCATATGATGGTCAATCTTCTCGGTGCTAGACGGAACCCTGATTCATAGGCTGCCCTGGGCACTAGTGCTGTGTCTGACATAGCCGGAGCCAGGACCTAGTGTCAGCCACGGAGAGATCAGGGCCCATATCCAGCATGTGAGACCAGCTATGGCCCAAGTCTGTCTTCTCTTCTATTCTTGGTATTCAGGCATCTGTACCCACACCTTTGCTGAAATCCTTGCCATTGGGGGAACCTGAAGCACAATAGAGAACTCCTCCTTCCCCATGGAAGGTATTCTGACAGTTGGGATAGTTGCTCAACCCTCAAAGTGGAAGGCAGCTCCATGGCCAAGGAGACCATGTGCACTCATGATGGCTTCCCCGGGCACAAGCAGGCATTGTGACCTCAGCCTGAGCATGCTTTCAACCAAACGCTCTCAATTGCATCTCTGGGACCCCGAATTGCAGGCCTAGTACACACTTAGGCCCAAATCCTAACCCTGGTGGGATTTTACAGGGGCCCAGACACAGAGCCCATCTCTGGAATCCCTATTTTGGGGGACCCTTAAGATGGAAAACAGCACTCTTCCCTTCCCCGAGATAGTCACCAAACTCTTGGTAGCCACCAGGATCCTTGAGTGGAAAAATCTGCCATAGACCCATGAGAACACACCTGCATTCCGAGGCCATCCTGGACATACAATCCAGATACATATCATGTGCTATCACCTTTGAGTCATCGGATTTACAGTTCCTGACGAGCTGCCTTCCAGGTCTATGCATTGGGCCTGCAATCACCTTGCCATTAACCTAAACTGAGTTTGTGTTTGCAGACTTCCTTCCTAAAACCATGGCTCACATGACCTCCAGGTTCTGGCATCTGAAGCCACACCACAAGACTGTGCATGAGATCCTCAAGGAAACTGTGCCCATCACTTTTGCCCGATACCTTTAGATTAGGAGAAACCTGCAAGGCCCCTGAGCGCAGCCAAATAATGGAGGCCGCTCTGGGCACAAATGCACAGTCTGAGACACCCTGATCACCTCCATACAGGCAGACACTCAAGTCAATGCTCCTGAGTCAGAAGATTGAACCTGACATGCCCCGAGGACTTCATTGGCACACTAGATTAGGTTTACAGGTATCTGTCATCAGAGGCCTGCTCTGGAATATCAACTTATGATAAAATATATAGTCCCTGAGCCACAGAACAGAATATGTCCTCCCCAAAAAGGAAGCCATGCTCCTGGAATTGTGTCATACCCTAAGGGTATTTGGATCCTGAATGGCCCCTTAGCAACCAGCACATTCTATGATATTCCTGGTAACAAACCATCATTGTGCCCCATCTTCATGAGACTCCATGTCAACTCAAGGTCTCGATATATTGCCCCAGAGCCACCAGAATGCACCTGCCATGTTCCTCAGCTGCAATGGTCAATGGAGGGGTGATTTCCAGGCATCCCTGTGGCGTTCTCTGCTACAAAACTTTCCACATGGAGAAACCAGAGAAAACAAACCAGACTTCTCCTGTCCGGTAGAAAGAAACTTTGCTATTTGGAGCATCTCACAAGCCCCAGCATGGGAAATCCTCCATGGCCTCTTGACGCCACCCTTCCATTTGTGGGTAATCACAGACACAAACTCCAGTGTGAGCAAACATCTGACATCCACCCTTACTCAGGTGCTGGATATTCGAAACGGCAGCTGCACACTGGAACTGCCTTTTGCTTTTCACTGAACTTAACCATAGCTTTGTATTACTATTCTATCCTCACCACACTGGTCCACAATATCTCTTGATAGGGAATTCTGGAGCCACAACGCAGTATTCTGCCTTCCACATAGAAAGAAGAAGGACCTGTTGAGTCTGCCCAGAAACTGCACATGAGGATCAATCTACTCAGACCACGAGGCAACCCTGATTAATAGATTTCCCTGACCACTAGTGCTGTGTCTTACAGAGTCTAAGCCCCGACCTCGTGTCAGCCACCCAGAGTTGAGGGCCCATATGTAGCATGAGAGATCGGCCATGGCCCTGGGCCATCATCTGTACCCATCCTTGGTATCCAGTCATCTGTCCCCCAAACTTTGCTGGAATTCCTGCCAATGGCGAACCTGAAACACAATAGAGAACACCTCCTTCCCCATGGCAGGAATATTGGTTGTCCAACCCTCAGCATGGGAGCCAGCTGCATGGCCAAGGAGACCATGCCCACTCCTGAGGGCCGACATGGGCACAGGCAGGCATGGTGATCCTCAGCCTGAGCATGTTTTCAAACAAACACTCTCAGTTGCTCCTCCAGTACCAGCATTGCAGGCCTGGTATGCCCCTAGGCCCAAATCCTAACCCTTGGTGGGATTTTCCAGGTGCCCAGACCCAGAGTCCGTCTCAGAAACCCTGTTTGGGGCACCCTTAAGATGGAAAACAGCACTCTTCCCTTCCCTGAGAAAGGCACCAAACTATTGGGAGCCGCCAGGATCCTTAGAGAGAAAAAATCTCCCATGGACCCATGAAAACAAACCTGCATTCCGAGGCCATCCTGTCCACACAATCCAGAGAGAAAAGTCTTTGCTACCGCCTTCGAGTCATCCTATTTACATTTCCTGACGAGCTGCCCTCCAGGTCTATGCATTGGGCCTGTGATCATCTCGACACTAACCCCAACCCCAGTTTGTGTTTGCCGACTTCTCTCCCAAAACCATGGCTTACATGCCCACCAAGATGTGGTCCCTCAAGCCACATCACAGGAAAGTTCCTGCCATCCCCAAGAAAACTGTGCCCATCAGGTTGTCCAAACCCTCCAGATTAGGAGAAACCTGCCAGGCCCCTGAACCCACCCCAATATTGGAGGTTGCTCTGGATGCAAACGTGCAGTCTGAAACACCCTGAGCACCTCCATCGAGGCAGAAAGCCAAGTCAATGGTTCTGAGTCAGATGATTGAACCTGACATGCCCCTAGGACTTCACTGGAACCCTAGATTGGGTCTTCAGACATCTGTTCTCAGAGTCCTGTTCTGGAATACCAAGTTATGATACAACATGTGGTCCCTGATTCCCACAACAGAACATCTCCTGTCTCCAGAAGGAAAATGTGCTCTTGGATCTATGTCCAACTTTCAGGGTAGATGGATCCTGCATGACCCATTAGCCCCAGCAGCTTCTATGATCTCCCTGGTAACAAACCAGCATTGTGACCCAACTTCCTGAGACTTGATGCCAACTCAAGGTGTTGGTACTTTGCCCAAGAGCCATGAAACGAATCTGCCATGTTCCTCAGGTACAAAGGTCAATGGACGTGTGCTTTCTAGGCATCCAAGAGGTAGTACTCTGCTACACAAAAATTCCACATAGGGAACCCTAGAGCAAACAAATAAGACTGCTCCTGTCAGGTTGAAGGAAACCTTGGTTGTTTGGAGCATCTCACAAGCCCCAGCCTGGGAAGTCCTCCACATTCTCTTGATGCCAACCCTCCATTTGTTAGTCATCATAGACACAAATTCCAGCATGAGCAAACATCTGACATCTGCTCTTACTCAGGTGCTGGATATTCGAATCAGTCACGCACACTGGAAATACCTTTCACTTGACACTGTATTCTTGCATAGTTTGGGTTTACAATTCCATCCTCACCTTACTGGACTGCAAGTCCTCTTGAGAGGGAATTAGGGAGACAAAACGCAACATTCTGCCTTCCCCATAGAAAGAAGAAGGGCCTGGTGAGTCTGCCCAGAAACTCCCCATGAAGATCAATCTACTTGGCCCTCGAGGGAACCCCGATTTATACTTTGCGCTGGCCACTAGCGCTGTGTCTGAGAGAGCCTGAGCCCCAACCTCGTGTCAGCCACCCAGAGTGTGGGGCCCTTATCCAGCATGTGGGACTGGCCATGGCCCAGTCATCTCTACCCATCCTTGGTATTCCGGCAACTATCCCAGACCTTTGCTGGAATCCCTACCAGTGGGGGAACCTGAAGCACAATTGAGAACTCCTCCTTCCCCATGGCAGGAAGCCTGGCTGTTGCTATGGGTGCCCAACCCTCAGAATTAGAACCAGGTGCATGGCCAATGAGACAACGCCCAATCATAAGGGCCGCCTGGGCCAAAGCAGGCATTGTGTCCCTCAACCTTAGCATGCATTCAAACAAATGCTCTCAGTTGTTTCTGCAGGGTCCCTCATCGCAGGCCTGGTATGCCCTTAGGACCAAATCCTAACACTTCGTGGGATTTTCCATGCCAACATAACCAGAGCCCGTCTCTGGAATCTCTGTTTTGAAGCACCCCTATGATGGAAAACAGCACTCTTCCCTCCCCTGAGAAAACTATTAGGAGCTGCCAGGATGCGTAGAGAGGAAAAATCTCCCAGGGCTCCATAAGACCACACCTTCATTCCGAGGCCATCCTGGACACACAATCCAGATACAAGAGACTGTGCTACCACCTTCGAATCACCTGGTTTACAGTTCCAGACGAGCTGCCCTACAGACCTATGCATTGGGCCTGTGATCACCTCGCCATTAACCCTACCCCAAGTTTGTGTTTGCAGACTTCTTTCCCAAAACCATGGCTCACATGCCCTCTATGATGGGTCTCTGTAGCCACACCACAGGAAAGATCCTGCTATCCCCAATGAAACTGTGTCCATCACAGTTGCCCAAACCCTCCAGATTAGGAGAGACCTGCAAGTCCCCTGAGCCCCGTCCAATATTGGAGGCCACTCTGGACACAAATGCACAGTGTGCAACACCCTGATCACCTCCATCCAGGAAGACACCCAAGTCAATGGTCCTGAGTCAGAAGATTGGTCCCTGAACCCCACAATAGAATATCTCCTGTCCCCAGATGGAATTCGTGCTCTTCAACTTGTGTCAAGGGTCGGGGTATATGAATTATGCACAGCCCCTTAGCCCCCAGCACATTCTAAGATCTCTCTGGTAACAAACAAACAGCATTGTGATCCATCTTCATGAGATTCCATGTCACTTCAAGTCCTTGGTAATTCGCCCCAGAGCCACCAGAATGAACCTGCCATGTTCCTCACCTGATATGGTCAGTGGAGGTGTGCTTTCCAGGCATCCATGTGGGAGTGCTCTTCTACTTATTCTTTCCACATGTGGGACCCTGGAGCAAACAAACCAGACTGCCACTGACCAGTAGAAGGGAACACTCTGTTTGGAGCATCTCAGAAGCACCAGCAGGAGAAATCCTCCATGGCCCTTGACACAACCCCTCCATTTGTCAGTCATCATAGACAAAAACTCCAGCATGAGAAAACATCTGAAATCTGCCGTTATTTAGATTCTGCATTTTCTTTTCCACCACTGCACACTAGAACTGCCTTTCACTTGACACTGAATTTATCCATATCTTGGGTTTAGAATTCCATCCTCAGCCTCCTGGTCTGCAAGCCCTCTAGAGAGGGAATTTGGAGCCACAAGGCAACATTCTCCATTCCCACTAGAAAGAAATAGGGCCTGGTGAATCTTGCCAGAAACTCCACATGAGGTTCAATCTACTTGGCACTCGATGGAACCTTGATTTATAGGCTGTCCTGAGCACTAGTACTAGTACTAGTACTAGTACTGTGTCTGACAGAGCCTGAACCAAGACCAAGTTTCAGGCACCCAGAGATATGAGCCCATATCCAGCATGTGAGATTGGCCAGGGCCCAAATCCATCATCTCTACCCATCCTTGGTATTCAGGCACCTGTCCCCAGACCTTTTATGTAATCCCTACCAATGGGGTAACCTAAAGCACAATAGAGAACTCCTCCTTCCCCATGGTAGGAATCCTGGCTGTTGATATGGGTGTCCAAACCTCAAAGTGGGAGCCAGCTGCATGGCCAAGGAGACAATGCCCACTCATGAGGGCTGCCCTGGGCACAAGTAGCCATTGTAACCCTCAGCTTGATCAAGCCTTCAAAAAAATGCTCTTAGTTGCACCTCCAGGATCCTGCATTGCAGGCCTGATATGCCCTTAAGCCCAAATCCTAACACATCGTGGGATGTTCCATGTGCACATACCCAGAGCCCGTCACTGGAATCCCTGTTTTGAGGCACCCCTAAGATGGAAAACAGCACTCTTCACTTCCCTGAGAAAGCCACCAAACTAATGGGATCCCCCAGGATCCTTGAGAAGAAGAATCTCCCATGGTCCCATGAGTCCACACCTGTATTCCGAGGCCAGCGTGGATATGCTATCCAGATACAAGAGACTGTGCTACTGGCTTCGAGTCACCTGATTTACAGTTCCTGACGTGCTGCCCTCCAGATCTTTGAATTGGGGCTGTGAACACCTCTCCATTAACTTTATCCCGAGTTTGTGTTTGCAGATCTCTCTCTAAAAACCATTGCTCACATGTCCTCCAGGATGGGGCCCCTAGAGTCACACCACAAGACTGTGCTTGCCATCCCCAAGGAAACTGGGCCCATCACAGTTGCCCAAACCCTCCTGATTAGGAGAAACCTGGAAGGCTCCTGAGCACATCCCAATATTGGAGGCTGCTCTGGATGCAAATGCACAGTCTGAAACACCCTGATCACCTCCATCCAGGCAGACACCCAAATCAATGGTCCTGAGTCAGATAATTGAACCTGACATGGCCCTAGGACCTCATTGGAAGAGGGATTAACTTTTCAGGCACCTGTCCTCAGAGGCCTCTTCTGGAATACCAACTTATGATACAAATTATGGCCCCTGAGCCCCAGGGTGGGAAATCCTCCATGGCCTCTTGACGCCACCTCTCCATTTGTTGGTCATCATAGACACAAACTCCAGCCTGAGCAAACATCTGACATCCGCCCATATTCAGGCGCTGATATTGGAATCAGCTGCTGCACACTGGAACTGCCTTTCGCTTTGCAATGAATTTAAGCCTAGCTTCAGACTACAATTTCATCCTCACCCTACTGGTCTGCCATATCTCTTGATAGGGAATTCTGGAGCCACAACGCAACATTCTGCCTTCTTCATAGATAGAAGGACCTGGTGAGTCTGCCCATAAACTGCACATGAAGATCAATATACTCATCCCAGGAGGGAAGCCCTATTTATAGTTTGCCCTAGCCACTAGTGCTGTGTCTGACAGAGCCTGAGCCCCTACCTCGTGTCAGCAACCCAGAGGGTGGGGCCCACATTAACCATGTGAGACCGGCCATGGCCCAGGGCTGTCATTACTACCCATCCTTGGTATTCAGGCATCTGTCCCCTAGATCTTAGCTGGAATCCCTACCAATGGGGGGACCTGAAGCACAATAGAGAATTCATCCTTCGCCATGGCAGGAATCCTGGCTTTTGGATGGGTGTCCAACCCTAGGAATGGGAACTGGCTGCATGGCTGAGTAGACATCGCCCAATCCTGATGGCCTCTGGGGCACAAGCAGGCATTGGGACCCTCAGCTTGACCATACTTTCAAACAAACTCTCTCAGTTGCACCTCCAGGATCCCGCATGGCAGGCCTGGTATGGCCCTAGGCCTAAATATTAACCCTTGGTGGGATTTTCCAAGCACTTAGACCCAGAGCTCATCTCTGGAATGCCTGTTTTGGGGCACGCCTAAGCTGGAAAACAGTACTCATCCCTTCCCGGAGAAATCCAACAAACTATTGAGAACCGCCAGGATCCTTGAGAGGAGAAATCTCCCATGGACCCTTGAGACAACACCTGCAATAAAGGCCATTCTGGAAATTAAATCCAGATACAATTACCTGTGCTACCACCTTTGAGTTACGTGATTTACAGTTCCAGACTTGCTGCCCTCCTGGTCTATGGATTGGGACTATGATCACCTTGCCACTAACCCTAACCTAAGTTTGTGTTTGCAGACTTCTCTCTCAAAATCATGGCGCACATGTCCTCCAGGATGGGGTCTCTGGAGTCACACCACAGGACAGTTCCTGCAATCCCCAAGGAAACTGCCCATCACAGTTGTCCAAAAACCCCATATAAGGAGAAACCTGCAAGGAACCTGAGCCAACCCTAGTATTGGATGCCACTCTGGACACAAATGCACAGTCTGAAACACCCTCATCACCTGCATCCAGTCAGACACCAGAGTCAATGATCCTGAGTCAGAAGATTGAATGACATTCCCCTAGGGCCTCATTCAAACCCTTTATTAGGTTTTCAGGCTTCTGTCCTCAGAGACCTGTTCTGGATTACCAATTTATGATACAACATATGGCCGCTGAGCCCCACAACAGAATATCTCCTGCCCCCAGAAGCAATCCGGGCTCTTGGGCCTGTGTCAAATCCTCAGGCTAGATGAATCCTGCATGGCCCATTAACCACCAGCACATTCTAAGATCTCCCTGGTAACAAACCAACATTTTGACCCATCTTCATGAGGTTCCATGTCCAATCCAGTCTTTATTTCTTCGCCTCAAAGCCACCAGATGCCATGTTCCTTCGCTGTCATGGTCAATGAAGGTGTGCTTTCCAGTCACCCATGTGGGAGATCTATGTTATCCGATCTTTCGACATGGGGAACCATGGAGGAAACAAATCAGACTGCCCCTGTCTGGTAGAAGGAAACCTTGCTGTTTGGAGCATCTCAAAAACACCAGATTGGGAAATCCTCCATAACCTCTTGACGCCACCCCTCCATTTTTGTGTCATCATAGACACAAAATCCAGCATGAGCAAATATCTGACATCCACCCTCACTCAAGTGCTGAATATTGGATTCAAACATTGCACACTGGAAATTCCTTTTGCTTGATACAGAATGTAACCATAGCTTAGGTTTACAATTCCATCCTCAGCCTCCTGGTCCACAAGCCCTCTTGATAGTGAATTCTAGAGCCACAAAGCAGCATTCTGCCTTCCCCTTACAAACAAGAAGGGCCTGGTGAGTCTGCCCAGAAACCATACATGAGGATCAACCTGCTCGGCACTTGAGGGAACCCCAATTTATAGGCTGCCCTGGGCACTAGTGCTGTGTCTGACAGAGCCTGAGCCAAGACCTAGTGTCAGCCACCCAGTGATCGGGGCCCATATCCACGATTTGATACTGGCCATGGCCCATGTCCATCATCTTTACCCATCCTTGGTATTCAGGCCTCTGTCCCCAGACCTTTGCTGGAATCCCCGCTAATGGGGGAACCTGAAGCACTATAGAGAACTCCTCTTTCCCCATGGCAGGATTCTGGCTGTTGGGATGGTTTTCCAACCCTCAAAGTGGGAGCCAGCTGCATGGCCAATGTGACCACGCCCACTCATGAGGGCCACCTGGGCATAAGCAAGTATTGTGACCCTCAGCCTGAGAATGATTTCAAACAAGACCTCTCAGTTGCACCTCCAGGATCCTGCATGCAGGCCTGGTAAGCCACTAGGCCCAAATCCTAACACTTGGTGGGATTTTCCAGGGGACCAAACCCAGAGTCCGTCTCTGGAATCCATATTTTGGGGCACCCCTAACATGAAAAAAAGCACTCTTCTCTTCCCCGAAAAAGCCACCAACTATTGGGAGCCACCAGGATCCTTAGAGAGGAAAAATCTCCCATGGACCCATGAGGCCACAACTGCATTCTGAGGCCATCCTGCACACAATACAGAGAAAAAAGCCTGTGATTCTGCCTTTGAGTCACCCGATTAACAGTTCCTGAAGAGCTGCCATCCATGTCTATGCATTGGGCCTGTGATAACCTTGCCACTAACCCTAACCCAAGTTTGTGTTTTCAGACTTCCCTCCCAAAACCATGGCTCACATGCCCTCCAGTTTGTGATAACTGGAGCCACACCACGGGATTGTACCTGTCTTCCCAAAGGAAACTGTGATTGTCACTATTAAACAAACCCTCTAGTTTAGGAGAAACCTGCAAGGCCCCTAAGCCCAGCCCAATATTGGAGGCCACTCTGGACGCAAATGCACAGTCTGACACACCATATCACCTACATCCAGGCTGATATCCAAGTCAATGGTCCTCAGACAGAAGATTGAACCTGACATGCTCCTAGGATTCACTGGAACACTAGAATAGGTTTTCAGGTATCTGTACTCAGAAGGCTGTTCTGAATATCAATGTATGATACAATATGGTCACTGAGCCACACAAAAGAACATCTCCTGTCCTTAGAAGAAAGCTGTGCTCTGGACCTGTGTCAAACACTCTGGGTAGATGAATCCTTCAAGGCCCCCTGGCAACCAGCACATTCTATGATCTCCCTGACAACATACCAGCATTGTGACCCATCTTCATGAGACTCCATGACAACTCCAGCCCTTGGTACTTCTGCCCAGAGCCACCAGAATGAAACTGCCATGTTCCTCTGCTGCCATGGTCAATGTAGGTGTACTTTCCAGGCATCCAGCGGGAGTGCTCTGATACCAACTTTCCACATGGGGAACCCTGGAGGAAACAAACCAGACTCCCCTGTACGGTAAAAGGAATCTTTGCTGTATGGAGTATCTCAAGCCTGAGGGTGGGTAATCCTCCATGGCCTCTTGAGGCCACCCATCCATTTGTTGGTCATCATAGACACTAACTCCAGCGTGAGCAATCAACTGACATCTGCACTTACTCAAGTGCTGGATATTTGAATCAGCTGCTACACACTGGAATTGCCTTATGCTTGGCACTGAATTTAAAAGTAGCTTGGCGGGACGCCTGGGTGGCTCAGTTGGTTAAACAGCTGCCTTCGGCTCAGGTCATGATCCCAGCGTCCTGGGATCGAGTCCCACATCAGGCTCCTTGCTCTGCAGGGAGCCTGCTTCTCCGTCTGACTCTGCCTTCCACTCTGTCTGCCTGTGCTTGCTCTCGCTTGCTCTCTGACAAATAAATAAAATCTTGAAAAAAAAAAAGTAGCTTGGGTTTGCAATTCCATCCTCACCCTGGTGTTCAGTAAGCTCTCTTGATAGGAAATTCTGAAGCCACAACACAGCATTCTGCCTTCCCCATAGCAAGAAAAAACAGCCTGGAAAGACTGCCCAGAAACCCTACATGAGGATAAATCTACTCGACCCTCGAGTGAACCCCATTTATAGGTTTACCTGGCCACTAGCGCTGAGTCTGACAGAACCTCGTCTCTGACCTCGTGTCAGGACCCAGAGACTGGGCTCCAACTCCAGAATGTGAGACCAGCCATGTCCCAGGGCTGTCATCTCTACCCATTCTTGATTCAGGCATCTGTCCCCAGACATTTGCTGAAATCCCTGCCAATGGGGGAACCAGAAGCACAATAGGGAAATCCTCCTTCCCCATGGCAGGAATGATGGCTCTTGGGATGGGTTTCCAGACCTCAGAGTGGTAGCCAGCTGAATGGCCAATGATAACCCGCCCACTCATGAGGGCCGCCCTGGACACAAGCAGGCATTGTGACCCCCAACATGAGCATGCTTTCAAACAAACACTCTCAGTTGCATTCCAGAATCCAAATTTGCAGGCCTGATATGCCCCTAAGCACAAATCATAACACCTGGTGGGATTTTTCAGGGGCCCAGAAACACAGCCTGTCTCTGGAATCCCTGTTTTGGGACACCCCTAAGATGTAAAATAGCACTCTCCCCTTAGCCAAGAAAGCCACCATAGTATAGGGAGCCGCTAGGATCCTTGAGAGGAAAAATCTCCCATGGATCCATGAGACCACACCTGTATTCCGAGGCCATCCTGGACACAAAAGCCAGATACACAAGCCTGTGCTACCACCTTCAAGGCAACTAATTTATAGTTCCAGACGAGCTGCCCTCCAGGTCTATGCATTGGGCCTGCGATCACCTCACCGCTAACCTTAACCCGAGTTTGTGCTTACAGACTTCTATCCCGAAACCATGGCTCATATTTCCTCCAGGATGGGGTCTCTGGAGCCACACCAAAGGACTGTGCCTGCCATCCCCAAGGAAAATGTGTCCGTCACATTTGCCTAAAACTTCGAGATAAGGAGAAACCTGCAAGGCCCCTTAGCCCACCCCAATACTGGAGGCCCCTCTGGACACAAATGTGCATTCTGAAATACGCTGATCACCTGAATCCAGGCAGATACCCAAGTCAGTGTTTCTCAGTCAGAAGATTGAACCTGACATGCTCTTATGACCTCATTGTAACCCCTGATTAGGTTTTCAGGCATGTGTAATCAGAGACCTGTTCTGGAGTACCAACTTAAGATACAACATATGGTCCCTGATCCCCACAACAGAACATCTCCTTTCTCTAGATGGAAGCCGTGCTCTTGGAACTGTGTCAAACCCTCAGGGTAGATGAATCCTACTTGGCCCGTAGCCACCAGCAGATTCTAAGATCTCACTGGTAACAAGCCAGCATTGTGAGCCATCTTCATGAGATTCCATGTCAACTACAGGCATTGGTACTTCACCCCAGAGCCTTCAGAAAGAACCTGCCATGTTCCTCAGCTGCAATGTTCAGTGGAAGTGTGCTTTCCAGGCATCCATGTGGGAGTGCTCTGCTACCCAAACTTTCCACATGGGGGACTCTCGAGCAAACAAATCTGACTGCCCTGTCCTGTAGAAGGAAACCTGGCTGTTTGGAGCATCTCACAAGCTCAAGTGTGGGAAATCCTCTATGACCTCTTTTCAACTCCTCTCCATTTGTAGGTCATTATAGACACAAACTCCAGCTTGAGCAAACATCTGACGTCTGCGCTTACTCAGGTGCTGGATATTCGAATCAGCCGCTGCACACTGGAAATGCCATTCGCTTGTCACTGAATTTATTCATAGCTTGGGTTTACAATTCCATCCTCACCCTACTGGTCCACAAGCCCTCATGATAGGGAATTCTGCAGCCACAACACAGCATTCTGCCTTCCCAATAGAAAGAAGAAGGGCCTGGTGAATCTGCCCAGAAACTCCACATTATGATCAATCTACTTGTCCCTTGAGGGAACCCTGAATTATAGACAGCCCTGGCCCCTAGTGTTGTGTCTGACAGAGTCTAAGCCCCGACCTCGTGTCAGCCACCAAGAAGGCGGGGACCATATCCCGCATGTTAGACTGGCCACGGAACAGAGCCGTCATCTTTACCCATCCTTGGTATTCAGGCATGTGTCCCCAGACCTTTCCTGGAATCCCTACCAATGAGGGAACCTGAATCACAATAGAGAAATCCTCATTCCCCATGGCAGGATTCCTGTAAGTTCGGAAGGGTGTCCAACACTCAGAGTGTTAGCCTACTGAATGGCCATTGAGACCACCCCCATTCTTGAGGGCCACCCTATGCAAAAGCTTGCATAGTGACCCTCAGCCTGAGCATGCTTTCAAACAAACGCTCTCAGTTGTATCTCCAGGACTTGCATTGGAGGCCTGGTAAGCCCCTATGCCCAAATCATAACCCTTGGTGGGTATTTCCAGGTGCCCAGAGCCAGAGCACTTCTCTGCAATCCCTGTTATGGGACACCCTTAATATGGAAAACAGAACTCTTTCCTCTCTGAGAAAGCCACCACATTATAAGGAGCCGCCAGGATACTTGAGAGGAAATATCACCCATGGACACCTGAGACCACACCTGCATTCTTAGTCCATCGTGGATACACAATCCAGATAAAAAAGCCTGTGCTACCTCCTTTGAGGCATGCGATTTACATTTCACACGGAGCTTCCCTCCAGGAGTATGCATTGGGCCTACAATCACTTCGCCACTAAACCTAACCCGCATTTGTGTTTGCAGACTTCCCTCCGAAAACCATGGCTCTCATGCCCTCCAGCATGGGGTCTTTGGAGCCACACCACAGGACTGTGCCCACCATTGCCAAGGAACCTGTGCCCATCAAATTGCCCTATCTTTCCAGATTAGGAGAAACCTGCAAGGCCCCTGAGCCCACCCCAATACTGGTTGCCACTCTGTACACAAATGCACAGTCTGGAACACCCTGATCACCTACATCTAGGCAGACTTTGAAGTCAATGATACTGAGTCAGAGGATTGAACCTGACATTCCGTTAGGATTTTATTCGAACCCTAGATTAAATTTTCAGGCATCTATCCTCAGAGGCCTGTTCTGCAATACCAAATTATGATACATTTGGTCCGTTAGCCCCACATCAGAACATCTCTGGTCCGAGAAGGAAACCGTGCCCTTTGACCAGTGTCAAACCCTCAGGGTAGATGAATCCTACATGGTCCCTTAGCCACCAGCACACTGTAAGGTCTCCATGGTAACAAACCTGCATTATGACCCATCTTCATGAGACTTCATGTCAACTCCAGGCCTTGGTAATTCGCCCAAGAGCCACCAGAACGAATTGGCCATGTTTCTCAGCTGCAATTTTAATGGAGGTGTGCTTTTCAGGCATCCACGTGGGAGTCCTCTGCTACCCAAACTTTCCACATGGGGGACCCTGGAGCAAATAAACCAGACTCCCCCTGTGTGGTAGAAGGAAACTTTGCTGTTTGAAGCATCTCACAAGCCCCAGCATGTGAAATCCTCCATGGCCTCTTGACGCCACCCCTCCATTCATCGGTCATCATAGACATAAACTCCAGCATGAGGAAATGTCTGACTTTCACCTTTACTCAGGTGCTGGATATCTGGAATCAGACACTGCACAATGGAACTGCCTTTTGCTTGGCACTGAATTGAACCTTAGCTTGAGTTTACAATTCCATCCTCACCCTACTGGTCCCCAAGCCCGCTTGATAGGGAATTCTGGGGCCACAACGCAGCTTTTTGCCTTCCCCTTAGAAAGAAGAAGGGCATGGTGATTCTGCCCAGAAACTCTGCATGAGGATCCATCTGCTCAGCCCTTGAGGGATCCCTGATTCATACTCAGCCCTGACCACTAGTTCTGTTTCTGACAGAGCCTGAGTGCTCAATTCATGTCAGCTACTCAGAGAGTCAGGCATGTGAGACTGGCCATGTCTCAGGTCCCTCATCTCTACCCATCCTTGGTATTCAGGCATCTGTCCCCAGACATTTGCTAGAATACCTGCTAATGGGGGAACCTGAGGCACAATAGAGAATTCTTCCTTTTCCATGGCAGGAATCCTGGTAGTTGGGATGGGTGTCCTACATTAAAGTGGTAGCCAGCTGCATGGCCAAGGAGACAACTCCCACTCATAAGGGCTGCCCTAATCACATCAGGCATTGTGACACTCAGACTAGCATGCTTTCAAACAAACGCTCTCAGTTGTACCTCCAAGTCACACATTGTAGGCCTGGTACTCCCCTAGGCCCAAATCCTAATCCTGGTGGGATTTTCCAAGCACCCAGACTCACAGCCCTTCTCTGGAATCCCTTTTTGGGGAACATCTAAGATTGAAAACAGCACTCTTCCATTCAAACGAGAAAGCCACCATACTATTGGGAGCTTCCAGGATCCGTAGAGAGGAAAATACTCTCATGGAAACATTAGAACACACCTGCATTCCAAGGCTATCATGGACACACAATCCAGATACAAAAGCCAGTGCTAGTGCCTTCGAGGTACGTGATTTACAGTTCCTGACGATCTGCCCTCCAGGTCTATGCATTGGGCCTACGATCACCTCGCAACTCAACCTAATCCGAGTTTGTGATTGCAGACTTCTCTCCCAAAACCATGGCTTACATGCCCTCCACGATGGAGTCTCTGGAGCCACACCACAGGACTGTGCCTGCCACCCCCAAGGAAACCGTGCCCACAAATTTTCCTAAACCTTCAAGATTAGGAGAAACCTGCAAGGCCCCAGAGCCCACCCCAATATTGGAGGCCACTCTGTACACAAAGGCACAGTCAGAAACACCCTGGTTGCCTACATATAGGCAGACACCGAAGTCAATGGTCCTGAGTCTGATGATTCAACCTGAAATTCCCCTTGGACTTCATTGGAACCCTAGATGAAGTTTTTAGGCATCTGTCCTCAGAGGCCTGTTCTGGAATACCAACTTATGATACAACATTTGGTCCGTGAGCCCCACAACAGAACATCTCCGATACCCAGAAAGAAACCGTGTTCTTCGACCGGTGTCAAACCATCAGGATAGACTAATCATACATGGCCCCTTAGCCACCAGCACATAGTAAGATTTCCGTGGTAACAAAACTGCATTGTGACCCAACATCATTAGAATCCAGGCCTTGGTACTTTGCCCTAGAGCAACCAGAAAGAACCTGCCATGTTCCTTAGGTGCAATGGTCAATGTAGGTGTGCTTTCCAGTATCCACGTGCGAGTACTATGCTACCCAAACTTTGCACATGGGGGAACCTGGTGTAAACAAACCAGACCTCCCCTGTCCAGTAGAAGGAAACCTTATGTTTGGATCAACTCACAGGCCTCAGCGTGTAAACTGCACCATGGCCTCTTGATGCCACCACTCCATTGGTCGGTCATCATAGACACAAACTCCAGTCTAAGCAAACATCTGACATGCACCCTTATCCCAGTGCTGGATGTCTTGAATAAACCACTGCACATTGGAACTGCCTTCCACTTGGCACTGAATTGAACCATAGCTTGTGTTTACAATTCCATCCTCACCTGACTGGTCCCTAAGCCCTCTTGATAGGGAAATCTGGGGCCACAACACAGCATTCTGCCTTCCCCATCGAATGAAGAAATGCCTGGTGAGTCTGCCCTGAAAACCCACATGAGGATCAATCAGGTCGGCCCTCGAGTCAACACCGATTTATAGGCTGCCATGGCCACTAGTGCCGTGTCTGACAGAGCCTGAGCTCGACTGAGTTTCAGCCACTAAAGAGCAGGCCCCATATCTAGCATTTGGGATTGCCATGGCCAAAGTATGTCATCTCTACCCATCCTTGATATTCAGGCACCTGTCCCCAGACCTTGGCAGGGATCCCTGCCAATTAGGGAACTTGAAGCACAATAGAGAACTCTTCTTTCCCCATGGCAATAAACCTGGCTTTTGGGATGGGTGTTCTACCCTCACAGGGGGAGCCAGTTACAACATCAATGACACCACACACACTCCTGAGGACTACCCTTGGCACAAACAGGCATTGTGACCCTCACCCTGAGCATGCTTTCAAAAAATCCCTCTCAGATTCACCACAATGATCCCTCATTTCAGGCCTGGTATGCCTGTAGGTTCAAATCATAAAACTTGGTGGGATTTTCGAGGTGCCCAGACCCAGAGACCATCTCTGGAATTTTTGTTTTGGTGCACCCTTCAGATGGAAAACAGCACTCATCCCTTCCCCAAAAATGTCACCAAATTATGAGGAGCCACCAGGATCCATAGAGAGGCAATGTCTCCCATGGACCCATGAGAACACACCTGCATTCCGAGGCCATCCTGGACACACAATCCGGAGAGAAAAGCCTGTGCTACTGCCTTCCATTCACCCTAATTACAGTTCCAGATGAGCTGCTCTCAAGGTATATGCATTGGGCCTGTGATCACCTCGCCACTCACCCTAATTCGAATTTGTGTTTGCAGACTTATCTACCAAAACCATGGCACACATGCCCTCCAGGATGGGGTCTCTGGATCCACACTGCAGGACTGTCCCTGCCATCCACAAGGAAACTGTTTCCATCACAGTTGCCCAAACTGTCTAGATTAGGAGAAACCTACAAGGCCTCTGGGCCTACCCCAATTTCGGCGGCCGCTCTGAACACAAATGCACAGTCTGAAATACCCTGATCTCCTACATCCAGGAACACAGCCAAGTCAATGGTCCTGAGTCAGAATAATGAACCTAACATGCCCCTAGGACGTCATTGGAACCATTGATTCGGTTTTCAGACATGTGTCCTCAGAGGCCTGTTCTAGAATGCGAACTTATGATACAACATGTGGTGGCTGGGCCACACAACAGAACATCTCCTGTCCCCAGAAGGAAACTGTGCCCTACAATCTGTGCAAAATCCCAGAGTAGTAGATTCCTGCACAACTACTAAGCCACCAGCACATTCTAAGATCTACCTGGTAACAAACCAGCTGTGTGGCCCAAATGCAAGAGATTCCATGTCAAATCAAGGACTTGGTACTTTGCTACAGAGACACCAGAATAAAGCTGCCATGTTCTTCAGTTGCAATGGTCAATGAAGTTGAACATTCCAGGCATCCATGCGGTAGAGCTCTGCTACCCAAACTTTCCACATGGGGGACCCTGGAGCAAATAAACCACACTCCACCTGTCCATTAGAATGAAACCTTGCTATTTGGAGCAGCTCATGAGTCTCAACGTGAAAATCCCTACATGGCTTCTTGATGCCACCCCTCCATTTGTCAGTCATCATAGACACAAACTCCAGTGTGAGCAAATATCTGACGTCCTCCCTTACAAAGGTGCTGGATATCTCGAAAAAGCTGCTGGACACAGGAACTGCCTTCCGCTTGGCAGTGAATTGAACTGTAGCTTGTGTTTACAATTTCTTCCTCACCCGACTGGTCCCCAAGCCTTCTTGATAGCGATTTATGGAGACACAACACAGCATTCTGCCTTCCCGATAGAAACAAGTGCCTGTTGAGTCTGGCCAGAAACCCCACATGAGGATCAATCTGCTCGGCCCTATATCGGAGGGACCCTGATTTATAGGTTGCCCTGGCCACTAGTGCTGTGTCTGACAGAGCCTGAGCCCAGACCTAGTGTCAGTCACCAGAGTTTGAGCCCCACATCTAGTTTTTGGGAATGCCATGGCTCAAGTATTTCATCTCTACCCATCCTTGATATTCAGGCACCTGTCCCCAGACCTTTGCTGGAATCCCTGACAATGGGGCATCCTGAAGCACAATAGAGAACTCCTCCTTCTTCATATCAGGAAACTTGGCTGTTAGGATGGGTGTTCAACCCTGAAAGGGGGAGTCATTTACAAGTCCAGTGAGACCACACAAACTCCTCAGGGATGCCCTGGAGGCAAACAGGCCTTGTGACCCTCAGCCTGAGCATGCTTTCAAACAATCCTTCTCTGTTGCACCACCATGAACCCGCATTGCAGGCCTAATATGCCCCTAAGCCCAAATCCTAGCACTTGTTGTGATGTCCCAGATGCCCTGAACCAGAGCCTGTCTCTGGAATCCCTGTTTTGGGGCACCCATAAGGTGGAAAACATCACTCTCCCCTTCCCCGAAAAAGCCACCAAACTATGGAGAGCCACCAGGATCCATAGAGAGGAAAAGACTCCCATGGACCCATGAGACCACACCTGCATTCCAAGGCCATCCTGGACACACAATCCAGAGAGAAAAGCCTGTGCTACTGCCTTCCAGTCTCCCTAATTATAGTTCATGACGAGCTTCCCTCCAGGTCTACGCATTGGGCCTGTGATCACCTCGCCACTCACCCTAATTTGTATTTGTGTTTGCAGACTTCTCTCCCAAAACCATGGCTCACATGCCCACCAGAATGTGATCTCTGGAGCCACACCACAGAACTCTGGCTGCCAACCCCAAGGACACTGTGCATATCAGATTTGCCCAAACCTTCCAGATTAGGAGAAACCTGTGTGGCCCCTGAGCCCACACCAATATTGCCGGCCACTCGGGATGGAAATGCGCAGTCTGAAACACCCTTATCACCTACATCCAGGGAAATAGCCAAGTCAATGATTGTGAGATAGACGATTGAACCTAAAATGCCAGTAGGCTCTCAATGGAACCCCATTAGGTTTTCAGGCATCTGTCCTCAGGGGCCTGTTCTGAAATACCAATCTATGACACATCATGTGGTCTCTGAGCCACACGACAGAACATCCCCTGTCCCCAGAAGAATACCATGCTCTTCGACCTGTGCCAAACCCTCAGGGTAGGAGAATCCTGCATGGCACCTTAGCAACCAGCACATTCTAAGTTCTCCCTGGTAACAAACAAGCATTGTGACCCATCTGCAAGAGATCCCATGTCAACTCAAGGCCTTGGCACTTTGTCCCAGAGCCACCAGAACGAATCTGCCATGTTCCTCAGCTGCAATTGTCAATGGAGGTGTGCTTTCCTGGCATCCATGCCGGAGAGCTCTTCTTCACAAACTTTCCACATGGGGAAACCTAGAGTAAACAAACCAGACTTCACCTACTCTGTACAAAGAAATGTTACTTTTTGCAGCAGTTCACAGGCCTCAGCATGTGAACTCCTCCATGGCCTCTTTATACCACCCCTCCACTTGTCGGTCATCATAGACAAAAACTCTAGTGTGAGCAAGCATCTGACATCCACCCTTATTCCAGTGCTGGATGTCTCGAGTAAAATGCTACAAATTGGAACTGCCTTCTGCTTGGCACTGAATTGAACCATAGCTTTTGTTTACAATTCCACCCAAAACTGACTGGTCCCCAAGCTCTCGTGATTGGGAAATCTGGAGCCACAACACAGCATTCTGCCTTCCCTATTGAATGAACAAATGCCTGGGAATCTTCCCAAGAAACTCCACATGAGGATCAATCTGCTCCGCCCTCGAATCTACTCTGATATAAAGGCTGCCATGGCCACTAGCGCTGTGTCTGACAGAGCCTGAGCCCCGACCGAGTTTTAGGCCTCATATCTAGCATTGGGGATTGCTATGGCCCAAGTACGTCATCTCCACCCATCCTTGGTATTCAGGCACCTATCTCGAGACCTTGCTGGAAACCCTGCCAATGGGGCAACCTGAAGCACAGAGGAACCTGACGGAAGAGAACTCATCCTTCCTCATGGCAGGACATTTGGCTGTTGGGTTGGGTGTCCAACTCTCTAAGAGGGAGCCAGATATATGACCAATGAGACCACTCCCACTCCTGAGGGCCGCCATGGGAGCAAACAGGCATTGTGAGACTCAGCCTGAGCAAGCTTTCAAACAATCCCTCTCAGTTGCACCATCATGATCCCGCATTGCAGGCCTCATACACCCCTAGGTGCAAATCCTAACCCTTGGTGGGAAGTCCCAGATGCCCAGAAAAAGAGCCTGTATCTGGAATCCCTGTTTTGGGGCACCCATAAGATGGAAAACAACACTCTTCCCTTCCCCAAAAAAGCCACCAAACTATGAGCTGCACAGATCCATAGAGAGGAAAAGTTTCCCATGGACCCATGAGACTATACCTGCATTCCGAGGCCATCCTGGACACACAATATAGAGAGAAAAGCCTGTGCTACTGCCTTCCAGTCACCCTAATTACAACTCCTGACAAGCTGCACTCCAGGTCTACTCATTGGGCCTGTGATCACCTTTCCACTAACCATAACCCACATTTGTGTTTGCAGACTTCTCTCCCAAAACCATGGCTCATATGCCCTCCAGGACAGGGTCTCTGGATCCACAACACATGACTAGGCCTGCCATCCCCAAGGAAACTGTGCCCGTCAAACCTGCCCAAACCTTCCAGTTTAGGAGAAACACGTAAGAGCCCTGAGCCCAACCCAATATTGTCGGCAGCACTGGACACAAATGCCAGTCTGAAACGCCCTGATCACCTACATCCAAGCAGACAGCCATTTCAATGTTCCTGGGTCAGAAGATTGTACCTGACATGCTCCTAGGATGTCATTGGAACACTAGATTAGGTTTTCAGGCATCTGTCCTCAGGGTCCTGTTCTGAAATACCAACTTAGGATACAACATGTGGTCCCTGAGCCACACAATAGAATATCTCCTGTCCCCAGTAGGAAACCATGCCCTTCGACCTGTGCCAAACCCTCAAGATTGGAGAATCCTGCACAGCACCTTAGACACCAGCACAAACTCTAGTTTGTGCGTTGACCCATACCACAAGCTTTCCATCTGCTGGACAGTCGAGTCCTGTTGAATGGCTCCAGGATGTCCCATACGGAAAGACTGGAGAGCAGGATTCGAAGGATGGATGCCTGTACAGCATACCTCACATTCCCATTGGCTCTTTGTGACAAGACATGTTTGAACTACTGGCTCTGGGGCGAGCTAACTAGGGGGCTGAATTGAAATGGACTCTCCTGCGGATGGGTCATAATGTGGGTTTGTGTGCATGGAGACCTTGGAATATTTTGGCAGCTCAGGGGCCATGAAGTATTCGCCTAACCGAAGGGTGTAATATTGCTCCAATTAAAAAGAGATCCCTATGTGGAGATGAGACAGGTTCTCTTTGGTGCCTCAGAAAAGCCCCAGATACTGGTCTTCAAACCAGTTCTCTGAGTAGAGACACCTGGAAACCAAAGCTAGGGTTCAGATTAGAGCCTAGATGCCTGTCCGTTTCAATCTTCTGTCTCTGGGGACACTGTCTGAGTATCTAAGTGGAGATAGTTGCTCAGCTGGTGTCAGAGTGCCCCTCTTAGTCCATGGCCGAGGCATGGCATTGGAGACCTTATTGGATTCTCCTAATCTCTAGGGTTGTGGCCAATGGATTGGGTACAGTTTTCTTGGAGAGGACTGGCACAGTCCTTGAGTGTGTCTCCATAGGCCCTAGCCTGGAGGGTGTGTGGGTCCGGGCTGTGGGCACAGAAGTCTTAAAACACAAACTCGGCTTGGGTGCGGAGCCGAGAGCATTGCAGGATGGACCCACAGACCGTGAGAGGAGATCCTCAGCTTATGAAAGAAGGGCAAATGGGAGGCAGTCACGCAAGCTTTTGTCTTTGGATGTTTTGTCTCCCATAGCCGTGGAATGTAGGGGTGACCTCAGGGGCTATGAAAGAGTCTCCCTCTCTGAGGAGTTGGTCCAGCTCTTAAGATTTTGGGGACATTTTGTGGGAAGGGTGGAGTCCTGCTGTCTGGCTCAGGTGTTCTTCCAGGAGAGGGACTCCAGATCACAGTCCTGGGTTCGAGCAAATGGAATACTCGAGCTCTTGTGAAGATTGGGATCATAGGGGCTTGGCAAGCCCCATATGCGGGCTCTTAGTCCAGGCCCTGAGAGACCTTACTTCGACATGGGGCCCATGCTGATGGTCCCAATGCGAGTTTGTACCCAAGGAGGCACTCAAGTTTAGGCTTGGCCTCAGGGGCCATGAAGGTTTCTCCTACACTGAAGGTATGACTCCATGCCAACAGCAAGCTTTCCAGCCATGGGGAAGGAGAAGATCTGATTTGTGCTTCAGTTACCCACGTTTGCCAGGATTTGATATAATATCTAGGGTCAGATGTCTGAAAACCCAGGTTGGGAAGAGATGACAGCATAAGGCCATGGCCTGTCTGATGTGCTTAGTGTGCAGCCAGCTGTTTCCTTGTCTGTCGGGACGTCAGGCTGTGTCAGACAGAGCATTACTGACCAGGGTAACTTTTCCAGTTAGGGTGCGGTCGAGGCCAGAGCAGGTTGGTTCTCATTTGTGGTTTCTGGAGAGCCCCATAGGGCAACGTTTTTCTTCTGGTGGGCAGGCAGAAAACTGTGTTGTGGTTCTGGAATTCCCAGTCTGGAGGGCTTGTTTGCCAGGAGTGTGAAGAGGGAAGTCTGAAAACACAAGCTAGCGTTAGGTTTGGGGCCGAGGGCATGGCAGGCCCACTCTGCAGAGACTGAATCAAGATCTCCTGCATCTGAGGTCAGGGTGAGTATCAGACGTTGCCTCAGGTTGGAGTTTGTGTCCATTATGGCCCCTTCCTGAAGGGGGTGGGGGCGTCATGAGGCCAGGGAGGTTTCCCAACGCTGGGAGTTATGAGCTGCCCCAAACATCAAGGTTTCCTCTGTAGGACAGTCGAATACTATGAGATGGTTTTAGGATGACCCCTACAGAAAGACTCGAGAGAAGGGGTCTAAGCATGAATGTCTGCAAATGCCACCTCACATTCCCACTGGCTGCTTGGGGCAAGGCAGGCTCAATCTGCAGGCTCTTGGGCGGGTTTCTCAGAGGGCTGAGTTGAAATGGACTCTCCTGAGGATGAGTCATACTGTGGGTTGGTGGCCATGGAGACCTTGGAATGTGGCGGTGGCTCAGGGACTCTGCAGGTTTCTCCAAACTGAAGGGTTTGACACAGCTCCAACAATGAAGCTTCCCATGTGGAGACGATAGTTGTTCTGTTTGGTGTCTCAGGAAAGCCCCAGATGCTGGTCTTCAAACCCAGGCCTCTGAGGAGTGACACCTGGAAACCAAAGCAAGAGTTCAGATTAGGGCCCAGGGGCCTGTCTGGTTCAATCTACTGTCTCTGCCGACATCTGTCTGTGTTTCTGCATGGAGGTAGTTGCTCAGCTTGTGTCAGGATGCCTTTGTCCAGAGAGGCTTATAGTAGTGGGATGTCCTCGGGGGCCTTGAGGTTTCTCCTATTCTGTGGGGTTATGGGCAATGGAATGGGCATAGTCTCCTTGGAGAGAGCAGGACAGTCCTGTGGTGTGTCTCCAGAGGCCCCAGCCTGGCGGCTGTGTGGGCCAGGGCTGTGGGGACAGACATCCAAAAACACAAACTCGGCTGAGGTTTGGGGCTGAGGTTATGGCAGGAGTGATCTACAGTCCGTGAGGGGAGCTCATTGTGATTAGAAAGTAAGGCGAGTGAGAGGCCGTCGTTCAGGCTTATGTCTCTGGATGTTGTATTCATGATGGTCATTTAATGTAAGCATGGTCTCATGGGCCATGGAAGTCTCCCTCTCTGGTGATTTGTCCGGCTCCCAAGAGATTGGGGTCATTTTGTGGGAAGGGAGGAGTCCTGTTTTCTGCCTCATGTGTCCCCACAATAGAGGGATTCTAGAGCAGAGCACTGGGTACATACACCTGGAATACCCACCCTCTGGTTAGGCCTGGGGTCCTATGGGCATGGCAAGCCCATATGCAGATTCTTGGTCCAGCCACTGAGAGACGTTACTTGAATAGTGGACTCATGCTGAGGGTTACAATGTGTGTTTGTGCCCAAGGTGGTCCTCAATATTGGGCGGGACCTCATTGAGCTTGCAGGTTTCTCCTACACTGAACCTTGGACATGCCAACCTCAGGGTTTCTTGCCATGGGGAAGGAGGAGTTTTGATTTCTGCATCACGTTCACCTCTGGGCACTAATTGGAGATAAGGTCTAGGTTCTGAAGCCTGAAAACCGAGGTTTGGAAGAGATGACGACCTAAGGCCATGGCGGGTCCAATGTGTTCAGTTTGGGGCCAGCTTTCTAGGTGTCGTTCAGGATGTCTGCACTCAGGCTGTGCCAGACAGGGCATTCGTGCCCAGATACGCTGTGTAATTGGGGTACAGTTGAGTGGCATGCAGAAGATAATTATTTGGGGTTTCTCCGTAGCCCCATAGGGCAAAGTCTTTCTTCTGGAGGGCAGGCAGAGTGCTGCATTCTGGCTCCGGAACTGCCAAACTGGAGTCCTTGGGGCCATGAATGCAAGGATGTAAGTCTGAGAACTGAAGCTTTGCTTTGGTTTCAGGGCGAGGACATGGCAGGCACACTCTGCAGAGCTGAATTGAGATTTCATGCATCTGAGGTCAGGGCGAGGTTCATATGTTGGCTCAGGTTGGAGTTTCTGTCCATGATGGCCCCTTCATGAAGGGGGGTCATCACACCGCCATTGGTGTTTTCCCATGATGGCAGTAGTGAGATGCTCCAAACCACAGTTGAAACCTGTTGGATGGCTCCAGGGCATCCCATATGGAACAATTGCAGAGCAGGGTTGTAAGGATGGATGCCTGGGCATCCGGCCTTGCATTCCAATTGTCTCCTAGCGAAATGGCACGTTTGATTGCTGCCTATAATGTAGCAGCCGAGGGGGCTGAGTTGAAATGCATTCTCCTGAGGATCGGTCATAATGTGGGATTGTGTCCATGGAGACCTTGGAATGGGGCAGTGGCACCAGGGCTCTGAAGGATGCTCCTAACCAGAGGTTTTGACACAGCTCCAAGAAGCATTTTTCCCATGGGGAAACAAGATTTGTTCTCATTGGTGCTTCAGTAACCCCCAATATGCTGGTATTGGAAACCAGAACTCTGAGGAGAGATGCCTGGAAACCAAGGCAGTGGATCTGATTAGGGCCTGGGGCCTGTCTGGTTTAATCTTCTTCTCTCGGTTCATCTGTCTATGGGATTGAGTGGAGGTAGTTCCTCAGCTGGTGTCAGATTGCCCCTATTTGTCCTGGGCAGTCTACACTATTGGGATGGCCACTTTGACTTTGGAGGTTTCTCCTAATTTGCAAGTTTGTGGCCAATGAAATGGGCAGAATTCCTTTGGGGAGGGAAGGCACAATCCTGAGGTGTGGCTCTAGGGGCTCAAGCATGGAGGGTGTGTGGGTCAGAGCTGTGGGGACAGAAGTCTGAAAACAGAAACTCGTCTTAGGTTTGGGGACATAGGTATGGGAGGCCCGATCTACAGACCTTGAGCAGAACTCTTCAGGATATGAACAAAGAGTGAGTGTGAGGCACTTGCTCAGGCTTTTGACTCTGGATTTTGTGTCACTGATGGCCGTGGAATGTAGGGGCGTCTTCATGGACCATGGGTGAGAGTTCCTCTATGGGGATTTGGATGATCCCAATATTTTGGGGTCATTCCGTGGGATGGGAGGAGTCCATTCTGGTTTTTTTTTTGTTTTGTTTTGTTTTTTACCTCAGGTGTGCCACTAAAGAGGGATTCCAGAGCAGAACCCTGGGAAGGGGCGACTGGACAACCCGAACTCTGTATAAGATTGGGGGCCTAAGGGCATGGCAATCCCCATATGGGGTACCTTGGTCCAGCCACTGAGAGGTCTTACTTGAGTACAGTGCTCACACTGAGGGTCACAATGCATGTTTGTGCCCAATGTAGGCATCAAGCATGGGCGGGGACTCATGGGCCATGCTTGATTCTACTACACTGAACTTTGGACAACATACGAACCACAAGGTTTCTTTCCATGGGGAAGGAGGAATTCTGATTTCTGCATCATGTTCACCCCTGGGCAGTGACTGGAGATAAGATCTAAGTTCTGAATCCAGAAAATAGAGGTTGGGATGAGATGATAACCTAAGGTCATGGAGGGTCCGATGTGCTCAGTGTGCGGTCAGCTTTCTGGGTGTTGTTCAGGAGGTATGGATTCAGGCTGTGTCAGACAGTGCATTAGTGCCCAGGTTAGACTGTATAATTTGGGTACAGTTGAGTTCCATGTAGGTTCATCCTCATTTATTGTGTCAGGGAAGCTCACTGGGGCAGGCAGAGTGCAGCATTGTGGGTCCAGAATTGCCAAACTTAAGGACGTCGGGACCAGGAGTGTGAGGACTTAAGTCTGAGATCATAAGCTAGACTTAAGTTTCAGGGCGAGGGCACGGCAGGCACCCTCTGCAGATCCGAATCAAAATCTCATTCATCTGAAGTCAGGACGAGGATCAGACTTAGGCGCAGGTTGGAGTTTCTGTCCATGATGGCCCCTTCATCAAAGGGGTGGAATCTCGAGGCCATGGAGGTTTTCCCACGTTGGGAGTTGTGGGATGCTCCAAACTGCAAGGATTCCTTCTGCGGGAAAATTGAGAACTGTTGGATGGCTCCAGGACATCCCATATGGAATGACTCCAGAGCCGGGTTCTAAGGATGGATGCCTGAGCAGACTGCCTCTTACACCAATTGTCTCCCTGCCACAAGACAGGTACGATCTGATGGCTATGCAGGAGCAATCGTGGGAGCTGAGTTGAAATGGACTCTCCTGAAGATGGGTCTTAATGTGTGTTTGTGTCCATGAGGACGTTGGAATGGGGTGGTGGCCCCAGGGCTCTAAAGGATTCTAACCGGAGATTTTGAAACAACTCGAAAGAGCAAGTTTTCCATGTGGAGACAAGATTTGTTCTAATTGGTGCCTCAGGAAACCCACATATGCTGGTATTAGAACGAGGCCTCTGAGGAGAGATACATAGAAACCACAGCAATGCATCCAATTAGGTCCTAGGAGCCTCTCTGGTTCAACCTTCTTCTCTGTCGACATCTGTCTATTTTATGAAATGGAGGTAGTTGCTCAGCTGGTGTCAGACCGCTCCTGTTTGTCCGGGCGGCCTACACTATAGGGATGGCCTCGGGGACTTTGGAGGTTTCTCCTAAATTGTATGATTATGGACAATGGAATGGGCAGAATTCCTGTGGAGTGGGCAGGCACAGACCTGATGTGTGGCTCCAAGGGCCCAGCCTTGAGGGTGTGTGGGCAAGGACTGTGGGGACAGATGTCTGAAAACACAAACTCAGCTTAGGTTTTGGGACGTAGGTATGGCAGGTCCAATTTACAGACTATGAGGAGAACTTTTTGGGATATGAATAAAGGGTGAAAGTGTGACACTTGTCAGGCTTTTGCCCCTGGATTTTGTGTCAATGATGGCTGTGGAATGTCGAGGAGTCCTCATGGGCCATGGAAGAGTCTTTCTCTCTGTGGATTTGGCCAGATCCCAATTGTTTTGGGTTAATCTGTGGGATTCAGTTTTGTTAACTAAGGTGTCCCACCAAAAGGGGGATTCCAGAGCAGAGCCCTGGACAACAAAAAATCTAACTAAAAATACGGACCTAGGGGCATGGCAAGCCCAATATGCCTTCTAATGGTCCAGCCACTGAGAGGCCTTCATTGAGGACAGAACTCATGCTGAGGGTCACAATGCGTGTTTATGCCCTTGTGGTACTCAAGCATGGGTGGGGACTCATGGTGCATGCTTGTTTCTCCTACACTGAATGATAGTCAACATGTCAACCACATGAGCTCTTGCCATGGGGAAGTATTAATTCTGATTTCTGCATGTCATTCACCCCTGGGCAGTGATTGGAGATAAGGTCTAGGTTGTGAAGTCTGAAAACCGAGGTTGGGAAGAGATGGCGACCTAAGACCATGTCGGGTCCGATATGCTCAGCGTGGAGCCAGCTGTCTGGGTGTTGGTCGGGAGGTCCAAGCTTGGGCTGTGTCAGACAGGGCATTAGTGCCCAGGGTAGATTGTATAATTGGGGTACAACTGAATGCCGTGCAGGTTGATCTTTATTTGGCATTTCTGGGTAGCCCCAAGGGCAATGTTTTTCTTCTGGAAAATGCAGAGTGCTGCATTGTGGCTCCGGAATTTCCAAAGTGGATGCCTTGTGGACGGGGAGTGTGAGAACGGAAGTCTGAGAACACATGTTAGGCGTAGGTTCTGGGCGAGGGCACGGCAGGCACCCTCTGCAGATCTGAATCGGGATATCATGAATCTGAAGTCAGGGCGAGGTTCAAACCTAGGCTTAGGTTTGAATTTCTGTCCATTCTGGCCACTTTATGAAGGGGACAGCATCTCCAGTCCATGGAGGTTTACCCACAATGGGAGTTGTGAGATGCTCCAAACAACAAGGATTCCTTCTGATCAACAATTGAGACCTTTTGTATCACTCCAGTACATACCATACAGAATGACACCAGAGCAGGGATCTTAGGATGGATACATGGGAAGTCCGCCTCACATTGCAGTTGTCTCCTAGCAAATAGACAGGTTTGATATGCTGGCTCTGTCAGAGCAACCAAGGGGGCTGAGTTGAAATGGACTCTCCTGAGGATGGATGCTAATGTGGGTTTGTGTCCATGGAGACCTTGGAATGGGGCGTTGGTGCATGGGCCCTGAAGGATTCTCCTAACCGGAGGTTTTGAGACATCTCCAAAGGACAAGTTTCCCATGTGGAGACGAGATTTGTTCTGATTGGTGCCTCAGGAAACCCCCATATACTGTTATTGGAATATAGGCCTCTGAAGAGAGATAACTGGAAACCAAAGCAATGGCTCCGTTTAGAGCCTAGGGGCCTGTCCGGTTGAATCTTCTTCTCTGTGTACATCCATCTAAGGTATTAGTGGAGTTAGATGCTCAGCTGGTGTCAGATGGCCCTTGTTTGTCCCAGGCGGCCTACACTATTGTGAAGGCCTTGGGGACTTTGGAGGTTTCTCCTAATTTTATGATTATGGACAATGGAATGGGCAGAATTCCCGTGGAGAGGGAAGGCACAGTTTTGATGTGGCTCCAGGGGCCCCAGCCTGCAGGGTGTGTGCACCAGGACTGTGGAGACAGAAGTCTAAAACACAAACTCAGTTTAGGTTTAGGGACGTAGGTATGGCAGGCCCGATCTACAGACCGTGAGGAGAATTCTTCCAGATATGAAGAAAGAGAGATTGTGAGGCACTTGTTCAGGCTTTTGTTTCTGGATTTTGTGTCAACGATGGGCGTGGAATGTCCGGGAGGCCTCATGGGCCATGGACGAGTCTTCCGCTCTGTGGATTTGGCCCAATTCCAATTGTTTTGGGTCAAACTGTGGGATGGGAGGAGTCCTTTCAGTTTTGTTACCTCAGGTGTCCCACCAAAAGAGGGATTCCAAAGCCGAGCCCTGGGGAGGGGAGACTGGACAACCAGAAATCTGGTTAAAAATTGGGGCCTAGGGGCATGACAAGCCCAATATGCTGTCTTTTGGTCCAGCCCCTGAGAGGCCTTACTTGAGAACTGGGCTCATGTTGAGGGTCAGAATGCATGTTTGTGAACGACTTGGTCCTCAAGCATCTGCAGGGCCTCATGGGCCACACTGGTTTCAACTACATTTTACGTTGGACAACATGCCAACCACAAGGTTTCTTGCCATGGGGAAGGAGTTCTGATTCCTGCATCATGTTCAACCCTGGGTGGTGACTGGAGATAAGGTTTAGGTTCTGAAGCCTGAAAACCGAGGTTGGAAAGAGATGATGACCTAAGGCCATGCTCAGTGTGTGGCTAGCTGGGTGGGTGCGAGCCAGGAGGTTCAGTCTCAGGCTGTGCCAGAAAGGGCAGTAGTGCCCAGGGCAGCCTGTATAATTGGGGTCCAGTCAAGTGGCATGCAGGTTGATCCTCATTTGTGGAATCTGGGTAGCCCCAGAGGGCAATGTTTTTCTTCCGGAAAGCAGGCAGAGTGCTGCCTTGTAGTTCTGGAATTGCCAAACTGGAGAACTTGTGGGCCAGGAATGTGAGAATGGAAGTTGAGAACACAAATTAGACTTACGTTTCTGGGCAAGGGCACGGCAGACACACTCTGCAGAGATGAATCAAGATGTCCTGCATCTGAAGTTAGGGCGAGGATCAGACGATCGCTCAGGTTGGAGCTTCTGTCCCTGATGGCCCCTTCATGAAGCACAGGGGGCGAAATCACGAGGCCATGGAGGTTTGCCCACGATGGGAGTTGTGAGATGCTCCAAACAGTAAAGATTCTTCTGCGGGACTATTGAGACCTGTTGGTTGGCTCCAGGACTTCCCATACAGCATAATTCTGAGAATGGTTCTAAGTATGGATGTCTGGGAAGCCTGCCTCTCATTCCAATCATCTCCTAGCGACAAGACGGGTTAGATCTGCTGGATCAGGGGGAGCAACTTAGGGGGCTGAGTTGAAATGGACTCTCCTGCGGATGGGTCCTAATGTGGGTGTGTCTCCATGGAGACCTTGGAATGAGGCGCTGGCACCGGGAACCTGAAATGTCCTTCTAACCAGAGGCTTTGAGAGAGCTCCAACATGCAAGTTTCCCATGTGTAGACGAGATTTGTTCTGATGGGTGCCTCAGGAGAAGCCCTCAGCTGGTATTGGAAACCAGGCTTTTGAGGAGACATGCCTGTAAACCAAAGCTATGGATCCCATTATGGCCTGGGGTCCTGTCTGGTCAATCTTCTTCTCTGGGGACATCCATCTATGGTATGAGTGGGGGTAGATGCTCAGCTGGTGTCAGACGGCCTTTTTTGTCCCGGACAACCTACACCATTGGTATGGCCTCAGGGAATTTGGAGGTTTCTCCTAATTTGTACGGTTTTAGATAATGGAATGGGCAGAATTCCCATGGATTGGTTAGGCACAGTCCTAATGTGTGGTTCCAGGGGCCCAGCCTGGAGGGTGTGTGGCCTAGGACTTTGAGGACAGAACTCAAAAAACACAAACTCAGCTTAGGTTTGGGAACGTAGGTATGGCACGGCTGAACTACAAATCATGAGAAGAACTCTTCAGGATATGAAGAAAGAGCGAGTCTGACGCGCTTGGTTAGGCTTTTGTCTCTGGATTTTGTATCAGCGATGGCCGTGGAATGTCGGGGAGGCCTCATGGGCCATGGACGAATCTTCCTCTCTGTGGATTTGGCCCTATCCCAATTCTTTTTCATGAATCTGTGGGATGGGAGGACTCCTTTAAGGTTTGTTACCTGAGGTGTCCCACCAAAAGAGGAATTCCAAAGCAGAGCCCTGGGCAAGAGTGAAGGGACAACCCGAAATATGGTTAAAAATTAGGGTCTAGGGGCATGGCAAGCCCAATATGCTGTTTCTTCATGCAGCCACTGAGAGGCCTTGACTGAGGACCGGGCTCAGGCTGAGGGTCACAATGTGTGTTTGAGACCAATGTGGCCCTCAAGCATGGGCTGGGTCTCATGTGCCACACTGGTTTCAACTACACTGAAAGTTGGACAACATGCCAACCACGAGGTTTCATGCCAAGGGAACGAGTTCGGATTTCTGCAACATTTTCAAACCTGGGCAGTGATTGGAGATAAGGTCAAGGTTCTGAAGCCTGAAAACCGAGGTTGGGTAGAGATGACGACCTAAGGCCATGGCGGGTCCGATGTGCTCAGTGCGCGGCCAGCTGTCTGGGTGGGGCCACGAGTTCCAGGCTCAGGCTGTGTCAGAATGGGCAATTGTGCCCACTTCAGCCTATATATTTGGTGTACAGCCAAATGGCGTGCAGGTTGATCCTCATTTGGGGTTTCTGGGTAGCCCCAGAGGGCAATGTTCTTCTTCCAGGGAGCAGGCAGAGTGCCGCATTGTACTTCTGGATTGCCAAACTGGAGGGCTTGTGGGCCAGTAGTCTGAGGACTGAAGTCTGAGAACACAAGCTAGGCTTAGTTTTTATGGGTGAGGACATGGCAGGCACAATCTACAGACCTGAATCGAGATCTCGTGCATCTGAAGTCAGGGTGAGGATCAGACGATCTTCAGGTTGGACTTTCTGTCCCTGATGGCCCCTTCATGAAGGGGGGGAATCACGAGGCCATGGGGGTTTTCGCACGATGGGAGTTGTGAGAAGCTCCAAACTACAAAGATTCTTTTCCAGGACAATTGAGACCTGTTAGTTGGCGCCAGACCAAGGATTCCAAGCATGTTTCTGAGGATGGATGGCTAGGTACCACACCTGGCATTCCAATTTTCTCCTAGCTACAAGAAAGGTTAGATCTGCTGGATCTGGGGGAGCAACTGAGGAGGCTGAGTTGAAATTGACTCTCCTGTGGATGTGTCCTAATATGTTTTTGTGTCTATGGAGACCTTGGAATGAAGCGGTGGCACTGGGTCCCTGATGGGTTCTTCTAAACAGAGACTTTGACACAGCTCCACCGTGCAAGTTTCCCATATGTAGATGAGATTTGTTCTGATGGGTGAGTCAAGAAACAGCCATATGCTGGTATTGAAATCCAGGCCTCTGAGGAGACATGCCTGGAAACCATAGCAATGGATCTGATTAGTGCCTAGTGGTCTGTTCATTCCTTTTTTCCTCTGGGGACATCAGTCTATGGGTCTGAGTGCAGGTAGGTGCTCTGATGTGCTCATATTGCTCCTGTTTGTCCTGGGAAGCCACCACTATTGGGATGGCCCCAGGAACTTTGGAGGTTTATCCTATTAGTAGGATTGTGGCCATTGGAATGGGTACACACAATTCCATTGGAGAGGGCAAGTACAGTCCTCAGGTTTGGCTCCAAGGGCCTGAGCCTTTGGGGTGTGTAGGCCAGGGCTGTTTGGACAGTTGTCTGAAAACACAACCTCGGCTTATGTTTCGGGTCATAGGTATGGCAGGACTGATCTACAGAACATGAGAAGAACTCTTCGGGATATGAAAAAAGGGCGAGTGTGAGGCTCTTGCTCAAGTTTATCTCTGGATATCGTGTGACTCATGGTCGTGAAATTTCCGGGTGACTTCATGGGAAATGGACGAGTCTTACTCTTTAGAAGGTTGGCCTCGTCCAAAGAGTTTGGTGTGTTTATGCCCTCGTCGCACTTGAGAATGGGCTGGGCCTCAGGGTGAATGCTGGTTTCTCCTACACTGAACGTTGGACAACATGCCAACCACAAGGTTTCTTGCCATGGGTAAGGAGGAGTTCTGATTTCTACATACCATCACCCCTGGGCAGTGATTGGAGAAAAGGTAGGTTCTGAAGCCTGAAAACTGAGGTATGGATGAGATGATGTCCGAGGGCCATGGCTGGTCTGTTGTGCTCAGTGTGTGGTCAGCTGTCTGTGTGTTAGTCAGGAGGTCCGGGCTCAGGTGTGTCAGACCGTGCATTAGTGCACAGCTTAGAGTATATAATTTACGTACAGTCAAGTGGCGTGTAGGTTTATCCTCATATGATGTGCCTGGGCAGCTCATGAGGCAATATTTTTTTTTCTAGAGGGCAGGCAGAGTGCTGCACAGTGGGTTCGGAATTGCCAAACTTGAGGTCTTCTGGGCCAGGAGTGTGAGGACGGAAGTCTGAGAACACAAGCTAGACTTGGGTTTCAGGTCGAGGGCACGGCAGGTACCTCGGCAGATCTGAACCAATATCTCATGCATCTGAATTCAGGGCGAGGATCAGACATTGGCTCTGGTTGGAGTTTCTGTACATGACGGCCCATTCATGAAGGGAGTGGAATCTCTAGTCCATGGAGGTTTCCCCACGTTGGGAGTTGTGAGATGGCCCTTCAAAGATTCCTTCTGCGGGACAATTGAGACCTGTTGGACAGCTCCAGGACATCACATATGGAATGACTCGAGAGCACCATTCGAGGATGAATGCCTGGGAAGCCCGCCTCTCATTCCAATTTTCTTCTAGCAACAAGACAGTATAGATCTGATGGCTCAGCAGGTGTTACCGGGTTGGCTGAGTTGAAATGGACTTTCCGGAGGATGGGTCCTAATGTTTGTTTGTGTCCCTGAGGGCCTTGGAATGGGGCGGTGGCACCGGCACCCTGAAGTATTCTCCTAAGCCTTTGACATAGCTCCCATGCACAAGTTTCCTTGTGGAGACGAGATTTGTTCTGATGGGTGCCTCAGGAGAAGCCCTATGCTGGTATTGGAATCCAGGCTTTTGAGGAGACATGCCTGTAAACCAAAGCTATGGATCCCATTATGTCCTAGGGTCCTGCCTGGTTCAATCTTCTTCCCTGGGGACATTCATCTATGGTATGAGTGGAGGTTGATGCTCAGCTGGTGTCAGACGGCCCTTGTTTGTCCGGGACAACCTACACCATTGGGATGGCCTCAGGGACTATGGAGGGTTCTCCTAATTTGAACGGTTTGAGACAATGGCATGGGCAGAATTCCCATGGATTGGGTAGGCACAGTACTAATGTGTGGCTCCAGGGGCTCAGTCTCGAGGGTATGTGGCCCAGGAATTTGAGGACAGAAAACAAAAAACACAAACTCATCTTAGGTTTGGGAACGTAGGTATGGCAAGCCCGACCTACAAACCAGGAGAAGAACTCTTCAGGATATGAAGAAAGAGCGAGTCTGAGGCGATTGCTCAGGCTTTTGTCTCTGGATTTTGTATCAGCGATGGCCGAGGAATGTCGGGGAGGCCTCCTGGGCCATGGACGAATCTTCCTCTCTGTGGATCTGGTCCGATCCCAATTCTTTTTCGTGAATCTGTGGGATGGGAGGACTCCTTTAAGGTTTGTTACCTGAGGTGTCCCACCAAAAGAGGAATTCCAAAGCAGAGCCCTGGGCAAGAGTGAAGGGACAACCCGAAATATGGTTAAAAATTGGGGTCTAGGGGCATGGCAAGCCCAATATGCTGTTTCTTCATGCAGCCACTGAGAGGCCTTGCCTGAGGACCGGGCTCAGGCTGAGGGTCACAATGTGTGTTTGAGACCAATGTAGCCCTCAAGCATGGGCTGGGTCTCATGTGCCACACTGGTTTCAACTACACTGAAAGTTGGACAACATGCCAACCACGAGGTTTCTTGCCAAGGGAACGAGTTCTGATTTCTGCAACATTTTCAAACCTGGGCAGTGATTAGAGATAAGGTCTAGGTACTGAAGCCTGAAAACCGAGGTTGGGAAGATATGACGAACTAAGGCCATGGCGGTTCCAATGTGCCTAGTGTGCGGCCAGCTGTCTGGGTGGGGCCAGGAGGTCCAGCTCAGGCTGTGTCAGAGAAGGCAATGATGCCCAGATCAGCCTATATATTTGGTGTACAGCCAAATGGCGTGCAGGTTGATCTTCATTTGGGGTTTCTAGGTAGCCCCAGAGGGCAATGTTTCTCTTGGAGGGCCCACAGAGTGCTGCATTGTACTTCCGGATTGCCAAACTGGAGGGCTTGTGGGCCGGTAGTCTGAGGACGGAACTCTGAGAACACAAGCTAGGCTTAGGTTTTATGGTGAGGACATGGCAAACACAATCTACAGACCTGAATCGAGATCTCGTGCACCTGAAGTCAGGTTGAGCATCAGACGATGCCTCAGGTTTGACTTTCTGTCCCTGATGGCCCCTTCATAAAGGGGGGGAATCACGAGGCCGTGGGGGTTTTCCCACCATGGGAGTTGTGAGAAGCTCCAAACTGCAAAGATTCTACTGTGGGACAATTGAGACCAGTTGGTTGGCTCCAGGCCAACGATTCTGAGCAGGGTTCTAAGGATGGATGGCTGGGTAGCCCACCTCGCATTCCAATATTCTCCTACCTACAAGATAGGCTAGATCTGTTGCATCTCGGGGAGCAACCGAGGAGGCTGAGTTTAAATGGACTCTCCTGTGGATGGGTCCTAATATGTTTTTGTGTCTATGGAAACTGAGGCATTAAGCGGTGGCACCAGGGCCCTGAAGGCTTCTCCTAAACAGAGGTTTGACACAGCTCCACCATGCAAGTTTCCCATGTGTAGAGGAGATTTGTTCTGATGGGTGAGTCAAGAAACAGCAATATTCTGGTATTGAAATCCAGGCCTCTGAGGAGAGATGCCTGGAAACCAAAGCAATGAATCCGATTAGTGCCTAGGGGCCTGTTGGTTTCTTTTTACCTCGGGCGACATCTATCTATGGGTCAGAGTGCAGGTAGGTGCTCAGATGAACTCAGATTGCCCGTGTTTGTCCTTGGAAGCCAACACTATGGAATGGCCTCAGGGAATTTAAAGGTTTATACTTTTAGTTGCGTTGTCGCCATTGGAATGGGCTCACACAATTCCCTTGCGAGGGCAAGAACAGTCCTCAGGTTTGGCTTCAGGGGCCTGAGCCTATAGGGTGTGTAAGCCAGAGCTGTTTGGACAGTTGTCTGAAAACACAAACTCGAATTCTGTTTCGGGTCATAGGTAGGGCAGGACTCATCTACAGACCATGAGGAGAACATTTCGGTATATGAAAAAAAAGCGAGTGTGAGGCTATTGCTCATGTTTTTGTCTCTGCATATCATGTCACTCATGGTCGTGAAATTTCCGGGTGACTTCATGGGAAATGGACGAGTCTTACTCTCTGGGGATTTGGCCCCTTCCAAAGAGGTTGGGGTCATTCTGTGGGATGGAAGAAGTCGTTTTTTTTGTTGTTGTTGCTTTGTTTTGTTTCATTTTTTAACCTCCGTTGTCCCACCAAATGAGGAATTCCAGAGTAGAGCTCTGGGGAGGGGTGACTGGACAACAAGAAATCTAGTTAAAAATTGGGGCCTAGGGCTATGTCAAGCCCATTATGACATTTAGTGATCCAGGCTCTGAGAGGAATTACTAGAGGACAGGACTCACACTGAGGGTCACAATGCATATTTATGCCCTCGTCGCACTCAAGAATAGGCGGGCCTCAGGGTGAATGCTAGTTTCTCCTACAATGAACGTTGGACAACATGCCAACCACAAGGTTTCTTGCCATGTGTAAGGAGAAGTTCTGATTTCTGCATCACACTCACCCCTGGGCAGTGATTGGAGATAAAGTCTAGTTTCTGAGGCCTGAAAACTGAGGTAGGGAAGAGATGATGACCTAAGGCCATGGCGGGTCTGATGTGCTCAGTGTGCGGTCAGCTGTCTGGGTGTTGGTCAGGAAGTCCGGGCTCAGGTTGTGTCAGACAGTGCATTAGTGCCCAGGTTAGACTATTAATTCGGGCAAAGTCGAGTACCGTGTAGGTTTATCTTCATATAAGGTGCCTTGGCAGCTCTTTAGGCAATATTTTTTTTCCAGAAAGCAGGCCATGTGCTGCATTGTGGGACCAGATTTACCAATCATGAGGGCTTTGAGGCCAGGAGAGTGAGGTCGGAATTCTGAGAACAAAAGCTATACTTGGGCTCAGGGCAAGGGCACGGCAGGTACCCCCTGCAGATCTGAACCAATATCTCATCCATTTCAAGTCAGGGAGAGAATTAGACTTTGGCTTAGGTTGGAGTTTCTGTGCCTGACGGCCCCTTCATGAAGGGAGCGGGAATTTCGTGTCCATGGAGTTTTTCCCACGTGGGAGTTGTGGGTTGCCCCCTTCAAGAATTCCTTCTGCGGCACAATTGAGACCTTTGGGCAGCTCGAGGACATCCCATATGGAATGACTCCAGAGCACCGTTCGAGGGAGGATGCCTGGGAAGCCAGCCTCGCATTCCAATTGTCTCCTAGCAACAAGCCAGTTTAGATCTGATGGCTCTGCGGGAGCAACCGGGGTGGCTGACTTGATATGGACTTTCCTGAGGATGGGTCCTAATGTGTGTTTGTGTCCATGGGGCCTTGGAATGGGGCCGTGGCACCAGGACCCTGAAGTATTCTCCTAAGCTTTTGACATAGCTCGATGCACATGTTTCCTTGTGGAGACGAGATTTGTTCTGATTGCTGCCTCAGAAAAACCCCTATGCTGGTATTGGAATCCAGGCTTTTGAGGAGACATGCCTGTAACCAAAGCAATGGATCCGATATGGCCAGGGTCCTGTCTGGTTCAATCTTCTTCTCTGCAGACATCCATCTATGGTATGAGTGGAGGTTGATGCTCAGCTGCTATCAGACCGCGCTTGTTTGTCACGGGCGACCTGCACTATTGGGATGGCCTCAGGGATTTGGAGGGTTCTCCTAATTTTACGGTTTTGGACAATGGAATGGGCAGAGTTCCCATGGATTGGGTAGGCACAGTCCTTATGTGTGGCTCCAGGGACCGCAGCGTGGAGGGTGTGTGGCCCAGGACTTTGAGGACAGAAATCTGAAAACATAAACTCAGCTTAGGTTTGGAGACGTAGGTATGGCAGGCCCGATCTATAAACCATGAGAAGAACTCTTCAGGATATGAAGAAAAAGCGAGTCTGAGGTGCTTGTTCAGTCTTTTGTCTCTAGATTCGGTATCAGCGATGGCCGTGGATTGTCTGGGAAACCTCATGGGCCATTGACGAATCTTCCTCTCTGTGGAATTGGGCCGATCACAATTCTTTTTCGTCAATCTGTGGAATGGGAGGTCTCCTTTCAGGTTGGTTACCTTAGGTGTCCCGCCAAAAGAGGAATTCCAAAGAAGAGCCCTGGGGAAAAGCGAAGGGACAACACGAACTATGGGTAAAATTTGGGGCCTAGGGGCATGGCAAGCCCAATATGCTGTCTCTTCATCCAGCCACTGAGAGGCCTTACCTGAGGACTGGGATCAGGCTGAGGGTCACAATGTGTGTTTGTGACCAATGTGGCCCATAAACATGGGCGGGGCCTCATGGGCCACACTGGTTTCAACTACACTGAACATTGGAAAACATGCCAACCACATGGTTTCTAGCCACGGGGAAGGAGTTGTGATTTCTGCATCACTTACAAGCCTGGGCAGTGATTGGAGATAAGGTCTAGGTTCTGAAACTTGAGAATCGAGGTTGGGAAGAGATGACGACCTAAGGACATGGCTCGTCCGGCGTGCTCAGTGTTCGACCAGCTTTCTGGGTGGGGCCAGGAAGTCCAGGCTCAGGCTGTGTAGAAAGGGAAATAGTGCCCATGTCAGCCTATATATTTGGGGTACAGTCGAATGGCGTGCAGGTTGATCCTCATTTGGAGTTTCTGGGTAGCCCCACAGGGCAATGTTTTTCTTCCTGAAGGCGGGAAGAGTGCTGCATTATAGTTCTGGTTTGCAAACTGGAGGCTTGTGGGCCAGTAGTCTGAAGACGGAAATCTGAGAACAGAAGCTAGGCTTTGGTTTCTGGGTGAGGACAAGGCAGGAACAATCTACAGACCTGAATCGAGATCTCGTGCTTCTGAAGTCAGGGCGAGGATCAGAAGATCGCTCAGGTTGGTGTTTCTGTCCCTGATGGCCCCTTCATGAAGGGGCGGGGGGGTCAAGAGGCCGTGAGGGTTTTCCCACGATGTTAGTTGTGAGAAGCTCCAAACTGCAAAGATTCTTGTGCAGGACAATTGAGACATGTTGGTTGGCTCCAGGCCAACGATTCCGAGCAGGGTTCTAAGGATGGATGCCTGGGTAGCCCACCTTGCATTCCAATTGTGTCCTAGCAACAAGACAGGTTATATCTGCTGGATTTGGGCGAGCAATCTGGATCTTAGTTGAAATGGACTCTCCTGTGGATGGATCCTAATATGTTTTTGTGTCTATTGAGACCTTGGAATGAAGCGGTGGCACTGGGGTCCTGAAGGGTTTTTTCAAACAGAGGCTTTGACACAACTCCAACGTGCAAGTTTCCCATATGTAGATGAGATTTTTTATGCCGGATGAGTCAGGAAACAGCCATATGCTGGTATTGAAATCCAGGCCTCTGAGGAGAGATGACTGGATACCACAACAATGAATCCGAATAGTGCCTAGGGGCCTGTTCTTACCTTTTTACCTCTGGGAACATCAGTCTATGCGTCTGAGTGCATGTAGGTTCTCAGTTGGGCTCAGATTGCCCGAGTTTGTCCTGGGAAGCCACCACTATTGGGATGGCCTCAGGGAGTTTGCAGGTTTATCCTATTAGTAGGGTTGTGGCCATTGGAATGGGCACATACAATTCCCTTGGAGAGGGCAAGTACAGTCCTCAGGTTTGGCTCCAGGGGCCTGAGCCTGTAGGGTGTGTAGGCAGAGCTGTTTGGACAGTCGTCTGAAAACACAAACGCGGCTTATGTTTCAGGTCATAGGTATGGCAGGATTGATGTACAGACCATGAGGAGAACACTTCGGGATATGAATAAGGGGCTAGTGTGAGGCTCGTGCTCAAGTTTTTGTCTCTGGATATCGTGTCACTCATGGTCGTGAAATTCCCTGGTGACTTCATGGGAAATGGACGAGTCTTACACTCTGGGGGTTTGGCCCCGTCCAAAGAGTTTGGGGTCATTCTGTGGGATGGAAGAAGTCCGTTTTGTTGTTGTTGTTGATTTGCCATGTTTTGTTTTTTAACCTCAGGTGTCCCACCAAATGAGGGATTCCAGAGTAGAGCCCTGGGGAGGGCCGAACGGACAACCAGAAATCTGGTTAAAAATTGTGGCCTAGGGACATGTCAAGCCCATTATGACATCTAATGGTCGAGCCACTGAGAGGACTTACTAGAGGACAGGACTCAAGCTGAGGGTCACAATGCGTGTTTATGCCCACTTCGCAAACAAGAATGGGCAGGGCCTCATGGTGAATCCTGGTTTCTCCTACACTGAACGTTGGACAACATGCCAACCACAAGGTTTCTTGCCATGGGTAAGGAAGAGTTCTGATTTCTGCATCACAGGCACCCCTGGGCAGTGATTGGAGATAAGGTCTAGGTACTGAAGCCTAAAAACTGAGGTAGGGAAGAGATGATGACCTAAGGCCATGGCGGGTCTGATGTGCTCAGTGTGCGGTCAGCTGTCTGGGTGTTGGTCAGGAGGTCCGGGCTCAGGTTGTGTCAGACAGTGCATTAGTGCCCAGGTTAGACTATATAATTTGGGTACAGTCGAGTGCCATGTAGATTTATCCTCATATAAGTTGTCTGGGCAGCTCATTAGGCAAAATTTGTTTTCTAGAGGGCAGGCAGAGTGCTTCATTGTCAGTCCGGAATTGCTAAACTTGAGGGCTTCATGTAGAGGAGTGTGAGGACGGAAGTCTGAGAACACAAGCTAGACTTGGGTTTCAGGGCGAGGACACGGCAGGTACCACTGTAGATCTGAACCAATATCTCATGCATCTGAAGTCAGGGCGAGGATCAGACGTTGGCTCAGGTTGGAGTTTCTGTGCATGACGGACCCTTCATGAAGGGAGCGGAATCTCAAGGCCATGGAGTTTTTCCCACGTTGGGAGTTGTGGGGTGCCCCCATCAAGATTTCCTTCTGCGGGACAATTGAGACCTGTTGGGCAGAACCAGGACATCCCATATGGAATGACTCCAGGGCACTGTTCGAGGATGGATGCCTGGGAAGCCGGCCTCGCATTCCAAATGTCTCCCAGCAACAAGACAGTTTAGATCTGATGGCTCTGCGGGAGCAACCGGGGTGGCTGACTTGAAATGGACTTTCCTGAGGATGGGTCCTAATGTGTGTTTGTGTCCATGAGGGCCTTAAAAAGGGGCGGTGGCACCGGGACCCTGAAGTATTCTCCTAAGCTTTTGACATAGCTCGATGCACAAGGTTCCTTGTGGAGACGAGATTTGTTTTGATGGGTGCCTCAGGAAAACTTCTATGCTGGTATTGGAATCCAGGCTTTTGAGGAGACATGCCTGTAATCCAAAGCAATGTATCCGATTATGGCCTAGGGTCCTGTCTGGTTCAATCTTCTTCTCAGGGGACATCCATCTATGGTATGAGTGGAGGTAGATGCTCAGCAGGTATCAGACCGCCCTTGTTTGTCCCGGGCGACCTGCACTATTGGGTTGGCCTCAGGGATTTGTAGGGTTCTCCACATTTTACTGTATTGGACAATGGCATCGGCAGAATTCCCATGGATTGGGTTGGCACAGTCCTAATGTGTGACTCCAGGGGCCCCAGCCTGGAGGGTGTGTGGCCCAGGACTTTGAGGACAGAAGTCTGAAAACACAAACTCAGCTTAGGTTTGGGGAAGTAGGTATGGCAGGCCCGATCTATAAACCATGAGAAGAACTCTTCCGGATATGAAGAGAGAGCGAGTCTGAGGCGCTTGCTCAGGCTTTTGTCTCTGGATTTTGTATCAGAGATGGCCGTGGAATGTCGGGGAGGCCTCATGGGCCATGGACGAATTTTCCTCTCTGTGGATTTGGCCCGATCCCAATTGTTTTTCGTCAATCTGTGGAATGGGAGGACTCCTTTCAGGTTTGTTACATCAGGTGTCCCGCCAAAAGAGTAATTCCATGGAATTACTCCCAGCATATGAGAAAACATGCCAACCACTAGGCTTTTGTTTTTTTGTTTTTTTACCTCAGGTGGACCACCAAAAGAGGGATTCCAGAGCAGAGTCGTGGGTGGGGGCAACTGCACAACCATAACTCTGGTTAATATTGGGACCTAAGAACATGGCAAGCCCCATATGTGGGCTCTTGGTCCAGACACTGAGAGGCCTTCCTTGAGGATAGGTCTCACACTGAGTTTCACAATGTGTTTTTGTGCCCAAGGAGCCCCTCAAGACAAGGCGTGGCCTAATGTACCATGCTGGTATCTCCTACACAGAACGTTGCACAGTATGGGAAGCACAAGTTTTCTGGCAATGGGGAAGATGGAGTTCTAATTTCTGCAACACTTTCACTCCTGAACTGTGAATGGATTTAAGGTCTAGGTTCTGAAGCCTGAAAACTGAGGTTGGGAAGAGATGAAGCCCTAAGTCCATGGTGTGTCTGATGTGCTCAGTGTTCGGCCAGCTGTTGAGTGTGGGTAGGGAGGTGCAGGCTCAGGCTGTGGCAGACAGGGAATTAGTGCCCAGGCTAGACTGTATCATTGGGGTGCAGTCGAGTTTCGTGCAGGATAGTACTCATTTGTGGTTACTGGGTAGCCCCAGAGGGCAACGTTTTTCTTCTGGAGGGAAGACACAGTGCCACATAGTGACTCCAGAATTCCCAAACTGGAAGGCTTGTGGGCCAGGAGTGTGAGGAAAAAATTCTGAGAACACAAGCCAGACTTAGATTTCGGGGTGAGGGGACGGCAGGCACCCTCTGCAGAGATGATTTGAGATCCCGTATACCTGAAGACAGAGCTAGGATCAGATGTTGGCTTACGTCAGAGTTTCTGTCCACGACGGCCCCTTCATGAAGGGGAGGGTGTCACGAGGACATGGAGGTTTTCCCACGATGGGAATTGTGAGATGCTCCAAACCACAATGATTCCTTCTGTGGGACAGTCGAGACCTATTGGATGGCTCCAGGACATCCCATAAGGAAGTTATCCAGAGCAGGGTTCTAAGGATGGATGCGTGGGCAGCCTGCCTCCCATTCCAGGTGTCTCATAGAGCCAAGGCAAGTTCGATCTGTTGGATCTAGGGGAGCAACTGAGGCGGGTGTTTTGAAATGGGTGATTTGAGGATGGGTCATAATGTGCATTTGTGTCCATGTAGACCTTGGAATGGGGTGCTTGATCCGGGGCCTTGAGGGATGTTCATAACCGGAGGTTTTGATGGAGCTCTATAAAGTATGTTTCCTATGTAAAGAAGAGAATTGTTTTGATGAGTGCCTAAGGAATCTCCCATATGCTGGTATTGGACACCAGGCCTCTAGGAGAGATGACTGGAATCAAAAGCAATGGAACTGATTAGGGCCTAAGTGCCCGTCCAGTTCAATCTTATTCTATGGGGATATCTGCCTCTGGGTCTGAGTGGAGGTGGTTTCCTAACTTGTGAAAGATCATCCCTGTGTGTCCTCGGCAGCCAACACAATTCAGATGACCTGGGGGAGTTTGGAGGATTCTCCTAATCTAAAAACTTGTGGCCAATGGAAATGGCAGAATTCCGCTGGAGAGTGAAGCCACAGTCCTGTGGTTTGGTTCCAGGGGCCCAGCTTGGATGGTGTGTGGGCCAGGACTCTGGGGACAAAAGTCTGAAAACACAAACTCAGCTTAGGTTTGGGGATGTATGTATGAAGGCTCGATCTACAGACCGTGAGAATTTTCCGGGCTATGAACAAAGGGCGAGTATGTGGCGCTTGCTCAGGATTTTGTCTCTGGATTTTGTGTCAATAGTGGCCGTGGAATGTCGGGGTGTTCTAAAGGCCATGGACAATTCTTTCTCTGGTGATTTAGCCTGATCCCAAGTGGTTGGGATCATTCTGTGGATGGGAAGAGTCCTTTCTGTATTTTTTTTTTATCTCAGTTGTCCCACCAAAGAGGGATTCCAGAGTAGAGCCCTGAGTAGGGGTGACTAGACATCTCGAACTCTAGTAGAGATTGGGGGACTAGGGGCTAGGCAAGCCCCATATGTGGGCTGTTGTTCAGTCACTAAGAGGCTTTACATGAGGATAGGGCTCACGCTGAGTGTCACAATGTGTGTTTGTGCAAATTGTGGCCCTCAGGGATAGGTGGGGCCTCATAGTCCATGCTGCTTTCTCCTACAATGAACATTGGACAACATGCCAACCACTAGGTTTCTTGCCAAGGCGAAGGAGAAGTTCTGATTCTTGCATCACGTTCACTCCTGAGCAGTGAGTAGAGATAAGGTCTAGGTTCTGAAGGTGAAAACTGAGGTTGGGTAGAGATGATGGCCTAAAGCCATTGTGAGTGTGATATGCTCTGTGTATGGCCAGCTGTCTGGGTGTTGGACTGGAGGTCTTCCCTCAGGCTGTTTCAGACTGGGCTTTATTGCACAGGCTAGACTGTATAATTGGGGTATGGTCGAGTGGCATGCAGGTTGTTACTCATTTGGCGTTTCTGGTTAGCCCTATATTTGAGATCATCCCTGTTTGTCATGGGCGGCCTACACTATTGGGATGGCCTCGGTGACTTTGGAGGTTTTTCCTAATTTGCAAGGTTGTGGCCAATGGAATGGGAAGAATTCCCTTGAAAGGGAAGCACAGTCCTGAGGTGTGGCTCCAGGGACCCAAGTGTGGAGCGTGTGTGGTCCAGGGCTATTTGGACAAAAGTCTGAAAACACAAACTCCACTTAGGTTGTGGGATGTAGGTATGGCCGGCCCGATCTATAGACCGTGAGGAGACCTCTTCGGGATATGAACAAAGGGCGAATGTGATGTGCATGCTCATGCTTTTTTTTTTTTTTTTTTCTGGAAATATGTCACCGATTGCCATGGAATGTCGGGGTGTCCTCATGGGCCATCGATGAGGCTCACTTTCTGGGGATTTGACCGGATCCCAAGAGATTGGGGTCATTCTGTGGGAAGGGAGGAGGCCTTTCTGTTTTTTTTTTTTTTTTTTTTTTTTTTTTTTTTTTTTTTTTAACCTCCGGTGGACCACCAAAAGAGGGATTCCAGAGCAGAGTCGTGGGTGGGGGCAACTGGACAACCAGACCTCTGGTTAACATTGGGACCTAAGAACATGGCAAGCCCCTTATGTGGGCTCTTGATCCAGACACTGAGAGGCCTTCCTTGAGGATAGGTCTCACACTGAGTTTCACAATGTGGTTTTGTGCCCAAGGAGCCCCTCAAGTCAGGGCATGGCCTAATGTACCATGCTGGTTTCTCCTACACTGAACGTTGCACAGTATGGGAATCACAAGTTTTCTGGCAATGGGGAAGATGGAGTTCTAATTTCTGCAACACGTTCACTCCTGGACTGTAATTGGATTTAAGGTCTAGGTTCTGAAGCCTGAAAACTGAGGTTGGGAAGAGATGAAGCCCTAAGGCCATGGTGTGTCTGATGTGCTCAGTGTTCGGCCAGCTGTTGAGTGTGGGTTGGGAGGTGCAGGCTCAGGCTGTGGCAGACAGGGAATTAGTGCCCAGGCTAGACTGCATCATTGGGGTGCAGTCGAGTTTCGTGCAGGATGTACTCATTTGTGGTTACTGGGTAGCCCCAGAGGGCAACGTTTTTCTTCTGGAGGGAAGACACAGTGCCACATAGTGACTCCAAAATTCCCAAACTGGAAGGCTTGTGGGCCAGGAGTGTGAGGAAAAAATTCTGAGAACACAAGCCAGACTTAGAATTCGGGGTGAGAGGACGGCAGGCACCCTCTGCAGAGATGATTCGAGATCCCGTATACCTGAAGACAGAGCTAGGATCAGACGTTTTCTTAGGTCGGAGTTTCTTTCCATGACAGCCCATTCATGAAGGGGAGGGTGTCACGAGGACATGGAGGTTTTCCCACGATGGGAATTGTGAGGTGCTCCAAACCACAATGATTCCTTCTGTGGGACAGTCGAGACATGTTGGATGGCTCCAGGACATCCCATAAGGAAGTTATCCAGAGCAGGGTTCTAAGGATGGATGCCTGGGCAGCCTGCCTCCCATTCCAGGTGTCTCATAGAGCCAAGGCAATTTCGATCTGCTGGATCTAGGGGAGCAACCGAGGCGGTTGTTTTGAAATGGGTGAGTTGAGGTTTTGTCATAATGTGCATTTGTATCTATGTAGACCTTGGAATGGGGTGCTTGATCCGGGGCCTTGAGGGATGTTCATAACCGGAGGTTTTGATGGAGCTCTAAAGAGTATATTTCCTATGTAGAGAAGATAATTGTTTTGATGAGTGCCTAAGGAATCTCCCATATGCTGGTATTGAAAACCAGGCCTCTGAGGAGAGATGACTGGAATCAAAAGCAATGAATCTGATTAGGGCCCAGTGCCCGTCCAGTTCAATCTTATTCTATGGGGATATCTGTCTCTGGGTCTGAGTGGAGGTGGTTTCCTAACTTGTGAAAGATCATTTCTGTGTGTCCTGGGCAGCCAACACAATTCGGATGGCCTGGGGGAGTTTGGAGGTTGTGGCCAATGGAAATGGCAGAATTCCCCTGGAGAGGGAAGCCACAGTCCTGAGGTGTGTCTCCAGGGGCCCCAGCTTGGATGGTGTGTGGGACATGCCTTTGGGGACAGAATTCTGAAAACACAAACTCAGCTTAGGTTTGGGGATGTATGTATGAAGGCTCGATCTAAAGACCGTGAGAATTTTCCGGGCTATGAACAAAGGGCGAGTATGTGGCGCTTGCTCAGGCTTTTGTCTCTGAATTTTGTGTCAACGGTGGCCGTGGAATTTCGGGATGTCCTCAAGGGCCATGGACAATTTTTTCTCTGGTGATATGGCCTGATCCCAAGTGGTTGGGATCATTCTGTGGATTGGAAGAGTCCTTTCTATATATATATATATATATATATATATATATATATATATATATATATATTTTTTTTTTTTTTTTTTTAGCTCAGGTGTCCCACCAAAGAGGGATTCCCGAGTAGAGCCCTGAGTAGGGGTGACTAGACATCTCGAACTCTTGTTGATATTGGGGGACTGGGGCTTGGCAAGCCCCATATGTGGGCTGTTGTTCCAGTCACTAAGAGGCTTTACATGAGGATAGGGCTCAGGCTGAGGGTCACAATGTGTGTTTGTGCAAATTGTGGCCCTCAGGGATAGGTGGGGCCTCATAGTTCATGCTGCTTTCTCCTACAATGAACATTGGAGAACATGCCAACCACTAGGTTTCTTGCCAAGGCAAAGGAGAAGTTCTGATTCTTGCATCTCGTTCACTCCTGAGCAGTGAGTGAAGATAAGGTCTAGGTTCTGAAGGTGAAAACTGAGGTTGGGTAGAGATGATGGCCTAAAGCCATTGTGGGTGTGATATGCTCTGTGTACGGCCCGCTGTTTGGGTGTTGGACTGGAGGTCTGCCCTCAGGCTGTGTCAGACAGAGCTTTAGTGCACAGGCTAGACTGTATAATTGGGCATGGTCGAGTGGCATGCAGGTTGTTACTCATTTGGCATTTCTGGTTAGCACTATAGGGCAACATTTTTCTTCTGGAGGGCAGGCAGAGTGCTGCATTGTGTCTCCAGAATTGCCAAAATGGAGGGGTGTGGCCAGGATTGTGAGGAAGGAAGACTGAAAACACAAGCTAGCACGAGTTTTGGGGCCAAGAGCATGGCAGGCCCACTCTGCAGAGGCTGAATCGAGATCTCCTGCAGGTGAGGTCAGGGCGATTATCAGATGTTGCCTCAAGCTGGAGTTTGTGTCCATGACGGCCCCTTCCTGAAGGGGGTGGGGGCGTCATGAGGCCAGGGAGGTTTCCCTACGCTTGGAGTTGTGAGCTGCTCCAAACTTCAAAGTTTCCTTCTTCAGGACAGTCGAGTACTATTGGATGGTTCCAGGATGCCCCATACAGAAAGACTCGAGAGCAGGGGCCTACGCATGGATGCCGAGAAACGCCAACTCACCTTCCCATTGCCTGGTCGATACAAGGCACGCTCAATCTGCGGGCTCTTGGGTGAGCTACCCAGAAGGCTGAGTTTAAATGGACTCTCCTGAGGATGAGTCATAATGTGGGTTGGTGGCCATGGAGACCTTGGAATGTGGCAGTAGCTAAGGGACTCTGCAGGATTCTCCAACCCGAAGGGCTTGACACAACTCCAAGAAGGAAGCTTCCCATGTGGAGATGAGAGGTCTTCTGTCTGGTGCCTCAGGAAAGCCCCGTATGCTGGTCTTCGAACCCAGGCCTCTGAGGAGTGATACCTGGACACCAAAGCAAGAGTTCATAATAGAGCCTAGGGGCCTGTCTGGTTCAATCTTCTGTCTCTGCGGATATCTGTCTGTGTGTCTGCATGGAGGTAGTAGTTGCTCAGCTTGTGTCATAATGCACCTATTTGTCCAGTGCGGCTTGCGGTAGTGGAATGTCCTTGGGGACCTTGAGGTTTCTACTATTTTGTAGAGTTGTGGCCAATGGAATGGGCAGTTTCTTAGGAGAGAGCAGGCACAGTTCTGTGGTGTGGCTCCAGAGACCCAGCCTGGAGGGTGTGAGAGCCATGGCTGTGCAGACAGACATCCAAAAACACTAACTCAGCTCAGGTTTGGGGCCGAGGTTACGGCAGGCCTGATCTACAGTCCATGAGGGGAGCTCCTCTGGATATGAAAGAAGGGTGAGAGGGAGGCAGTCGCTCAGGCTTTTGTCTCTGGATGTTTTGTCCACAATGGCCGTTTAATGTAGGAGTTGCCTCATGGGTCGTAGAAGTCTCCCTCTCTGGTAGTTTTTCCAGCCCCCAAGAATTTGGGGTCATTCTGTGGGAAGGGAAGTGTCCTGTTTTCTGCTTCATGTGTCCCCCCAGTAGAGGGATTCAAGAGCATAGCAGTGGGTACTGACAACTGGAATACTCACCCTCTGGTTAAGCCTGGGGCCTATGGATATGACAAGCCCCATATGCAGGATCTTGGTCCAGCCACTGAGAGGCGTTACTTTAATACGGGACTCACGCTGCAGGTCACAATGCATGTCTGTGCCCTAGGCGGCCCTCAAGCACTGGCGTGGCCTTTCGGACAATGCAGGTTTTCCCACATTGAACGTTGGACAACATGCCAACCACAAGGTTTCTGGCCATGGCAAGGAGGAATTCTAATTTCTGCATCACGTTCACCCCTGGGCAGTGATTGGAGATAAGGTCTAGTTTCTGAAGCCTGAAAACCGAGGTTAGGAAGAGATGACGACCTACAGCCATAACGGGTCCTATGTGTCCAGGTTGGGGCCAGCTGTCTGGGTGTCGTTTGGGATGTCTTGTCTCAGGCTGTGCCAGACAGGGCATTAGTATACAGGGTGGGCTGTATAATTGCTTTACAATCGAGTGGCATGCATTAGAAAATCATTTGGGGTTTCTTATTAGCAGCATAGGGCAATGTTTTTCTTCTGGAGGGCAGGCAGAGTGCTGCATTGTGGCTTCGGAATTCCCAAACTGGAGGGCTTGTGGGCCAGGAGAGTGAGGACGGAAGTCTGAGACACAAGCTAGGCTTAGGTTTCGGGGCAAGGACATGGCAGGCACACTCTGCAGAGCTGAATTGAGATCTCATGCGTCTGAAGTCAGGTCGAGGTTCAGACTTTGGCTCAGGTTTGAGTTTCTGTCCATGTTGGCCCCTTCAGGAAGGGGGGGCTTTATGAGGCCATGGGGGTTTTCCCACTATTGGAGTTGTGAGATGCTCCAAACCGCAAGGATTCCTTCTGTGGGACAATTAAGATTTGTTGGATGGCTCCAGGACGTCTTATAAGGTATTTTTCCAGAACAGGGTTCTAAGTATGGATGCCTGGGCAGCCAGCCTCACATTCCAATTGTCTCCTAGCAACAAGAAACGTTTGATCTGCTGGCTTGGGGTAGCAACAGAGGGGGCTGAGTTGAAATGGACTTTCCTGAGGATGGTCTTAATGTTGGTTTGAGTCCATGGAGACCTTGGTATGGGGCAGTGGCACCAGGGCCCTGAAGGATTCTCCTAACCAGAGGTTATGACAAAGCTCCAATGAGCAAGTTTCCATGGGGAGACGAGATTTGTTCTTATTGGTGCCTCAGGAAACCACCATATGCTGGTATTGGAAACGAGGCCTCTGAGGAGAGATGCCTGGAAACCAAAGCAATGGATCTGATTAGGGCCTAGGGGCCTGTCCGGTTCAATATTCTTCTCTGGGGACATCTGTTGTCTGAGTGGAGGTAGTTGCTCAGCTGGTTTGAGATCACCCCTGTTTGTCATGGGCGGCCTACACTATTGGGATGGCCTCGGTGACTTTGGAGGTTTTTCCTAATTTGCAAGGTTGTGGCCAATGGAATGGGAAGAATTCCCTTGAAAGGGAAGCACAGTCCTGAGGTGTGGCTCCAGGGACCCAAGTGTGGAGCGTGTGTGGTCCAGGGCTATTTGGACAAAAGTCTGAAAACACAAACTCCACTTAGGTTGTGGGATGTAGGTATGGCCGGCCCGATCTATAGACCGTGAGGAGACCTCTTCGGGATATGAACAAAGGGCGAATGTGATGTGCATGCTCATGCTTTTTTTTTTTTTTATTTTTCTGGAAATGTGTCACCGATTGCCATGGAATGTCGGGGTGTCCTCATGGGCCATCGATGAGGCTCCCTTTCTTGGGATTTGACCCGATCCCAAGAGATTGGGGTCATTCTGTGGGAAGGGAGGAGGCCTTTCTGTTTTTTTTTGTTTGTTTGTTTATTTTTTTTGTTCTTTTTGTTTTTTTTTTTTTAACCTCCGGTGGACCACCAAAAGAGGGATTCCAGAGCAGAGTCATGGGTGGGGGCAACAGGACAACCAGACCTCTGGTTAACATTGGGACCTATGAACATGGCAAGCCCCTTATGTGGGCTCTTGGTCCAGACACTGAGAGGCCTTCCTTGAGGATAGGTCTCACACTGAGTTTCACAATGTGTTTTTGTGCCCAAGGAGCCCCTCAAGTCAGGGCGTGGCCTAATGTACCATGCTGGTTTCTCCTACACTGAACGTTGCACGGTATGGGAACCACAAGATTTCTGGCAATGGGGGAGAAGGAGTTCTAATTTCTGCAACACTTTCACTCCTGGACTGTGATTGGATTTAAGGACTAGGTTCTGAAGCCTGAAAACTGAGGTTGGGAAGAGATGAAGCCCTAAGGACATGGTGTGTCTGATGTGCTCAGTGTTCGGCCAGCTGTTGAGTGTGGGTTGGGAGTTGCAGGCTCAGGCTGTGGCAGACAGGGAATTAGTGCCCAGGCTAGACTCCATCATTGGGGTGCAGTCGAGTTTTGTGCAGGATGGTACTCATTTGTGGTTACTGGGTAGCCCCAGAGGGCAACGTTTTTCTTCTGGAGGGAAGACACAGTGCCACAAAGTGACTCCAAAATTCCCAAACTGGAAGGCTTGTGGGCCAGGAGTGTGAGGAAAAAATTCTGAGAACACAAGCCAGACTTAGATTTCGGGGTGAGGGGACGGCAGGCTCCCTCTGCAGAGATGATTCGAGATCCCGTATACCTGAAGACAGAGCTAGGATCAGACGTTTTCTTAGGTCGGAGTTTCTGTCCATGACGGCCCATTCATGAAGGGGAGGGTGTCACGAGGACATGGAGGTTTTCCCACGATGGGAATTGTGAGATGCTCCGTACCACAATGATTCCTTCTGTGGGACAGTCGAGACATGTTGGATGGCTCCAGGACATCCCATAAGGAATTTATCCAGAGCAGGGTTCTAAGGATGGATGCGTGGGCAGCCTGCCTCCCATTCCAGGTGTCTCATAGAGCCAAGGCAAGTTCTATCTGCTGGATCTAGGGGAGCAACCGAGGCGGGTGTGTTCAAATGGGTGAGTTGAGGATGGGTCATAATGTGCATTTGTGTCCATGTAGACCTTGGAATGGGGTGCTTGATCCGGGGCCTTGAGGGATGTTCATAACCGGAGGTTTTGATGGAGCTCTAAAAAGTATATTTCCTATGTAGAGAGGAGAGAATTGTTTTGATGAGTGCCTAAGGAATCTCCCATATGCTGGTATTGGAAACCAGGCCTCTGAGGAGAGATGACTGGAATCAAAAGCAATGGATCTGATTAGGGCCTAAGTGCCCGTCCAGTTCAATCTTATTCTATGGGGATATCTGTCTCTGGGTCTGAGTGGAGGTGGTTTCCTAACTTGTGAAAGATCATCCCTGTGTGTCCTGGGCAGCCAACACAATTCGGATGGCCTGGGGGAGTTTGGAGGATTCTCCAAATCTATAGGGTTGTGGCCAATGGAAATGGCAGAATTCCCCTGGAGAGGGAAGCCACAGTCCTGAGGTGTGGCTCCAGGGGCCCCAGCTTGGATGGTGTGTGGGACAGCACTGTGGGGACAGAAGTCTGAAAACACAAACTCAGCTTAGGTTTGGGGATGTATGTATGAAGTATCGATCAACAGACCGTGAGAATTTTCCGGGCTATGAACAAAGGGCGAGTATGTGGCGCTTGCTCAGGGTTTTATCTCTGGATTTTGTGTCAATGGTGGCCGTGGAATATCAGGGTGTCCTCAAGGGCCAAGGACAATTCTTTCTCTGGTCATTTGGCCTGATCCCAAGTGGTTGGGATCATTCTGTGGATGGGAAGAGTCCTTTCTGTATTTTTTTTTTTTACCTCAGGTGTCCCACCAAAGAGGGATTCCAGAGTAGAGCCCTGAGTAGGGGTGACTAGACATCTCGAACTCTGGTTGAGATTGGGGGACTAGGGGCTTGGCAAGCCCCATATGTGTGCTGTTGTTCCAGTCACTAATAGGCTTTACATGAGGATAGGGCTCACGCTGAGGGTCACAATGTGTGTTTGTGCAAATTGTGGCCCTCAGGGATAGGTGGGGCCTCATAGTCCATGCTGCTTTCTCCTACAATGAACATTGGACAACATGCCAACCACTAGGTTTCTTGCCAAGGCGAAGGAGAAGTTCTGATTCTTGCATCACGTTCACTCCTGAGCAGTGAGTGGAGATAAGTTCTAGGTCTGAAGGTGAAAACTGAGGTTGGGTAGAGATGATGGCCTAAAGCCATTGTGGGTGTGATATGCTCTGTGTATGGCCAGCTGTCTGGGTGTTGGACTGGAGGTCTGCCCTCAGGCTGTGTCAGACAGGGCTTTAGTGCACAGGCTAGACTGTATAATTGGGGTATGGTCGAGTGGCATGCAGGTTGTTACTCATTTGGCGTTTCTGGTTAGCCCCATAGGGCAACATTTTTCTTCTGGAGGGCAGGCAGAGTGCTGCATTGTGTCTCCAGAATTGCCAAAGTGGAGGGGTGTGGCCAGGATTGTGAGGAAGGTAGACTGAAAACACAAGCTAGCACGAGTTTTGGGGCCAAGAGCATGGCAGGCCCACTCTGCAGAGGCTGAATCGAGATCTCCTGCAGGTGAGGTCAGGGCGAGTATCAGATGTTGCCTCAAGCTGGAGTTTGTGTCCATGACGGCCCCTTCCTGAAGGGGGTGGGGGCGTCATGAGGCCAGGGAGGTTTCCCTACGCTGGGAGTTGTGAGCTGCTCCAAACTTTAAAGTTTCCTTCTTCAGGACAGTCGAGTATTATTGGATGGTTCCAGGATGCCCCATACAGAAAGACTCGAGAGCAGGGGCCTAAGCATGGATGCCGAGAAACGCCAACTCACCTTCCCATTGCCTGGTCGAGACAAGGCACGCTCAATCTGTGGGCTCTTGGGTGAGCTACCCAGAAGGCTGAGTTTAAATGGACTCTCCTGAAGATAAGTCATAATGTGGGTTGGTGGCCATGGAGACCTTGGAATGTGGCAGTAGCTAAGGGACTCTGCAGGATTCTCCAACCCGAAGGGCTTGACACAACTCCAACAAGGAAGCTTCCCATGTGGAGATGAGAGGACTTCTGTCTGGTGCCTCAGGAAAGCCCTGTATGCTGGTCTTCGAACCCAGGCCTTTGAGGAGTGATACCTGGACACCAAAGCAAGAGTTCATAATAGGGCCTAGGGGCCTGTCTGGTTCAATCTTCTGTCTCTGCGGATATCTGTCTGTGTGTCTGCATGGAGGTAGTAGTTGCTCAGCTTGTGTCATAATGCCCCTATTTGTCCCGTGCGGCTTGTGGTAGTGGGATGTCCTTGGGGACCTTGAGGTTTCTACTATTTTGTAGAGTTGTGGCCAATGGAATGGGCAGTTTCTTAGGAGAGAGCAGGCACAGTTCTGTGGTGTGGCTCCAGAGACCCCAGCTTGGAGGCTGTGTGGGCCATGGCTGTGCAGACAGACATCCAAAAACCCTAACTCAGCTCAGGTTTGGGGCCGAGGTTACGGCAGGCCTGATCTACAGTCCATGAGGGGAGCTCCTCTGGATATGAAAGAAGGGTGAGAGGGAGGCAGTCGCTCAGGCTTTTGTCTCGGGATGTTTTGTCCACAATGGCCGTTTAATGTAGGAGTTGCCTCATGGGTCGTAGAAGTCTCCCTCTCTGGTAGTTTGTCCAGCCCCCAAGAGTTTGGGGTCATTCTGTGGGAAGGGAAGTGTCCTGTTTTCTGCTTCATGTGTCCCCCCAGTAGAGGGATTCAAGAGCATAGCAGTGGATACTGACAACTGGAATACTCGCCCTCTGGTTAAGCCTGGGGGCCTATGGATATGACAAGCCCCATATGCAGGATCTTGGTCCAGCCACTGAGAGGCGTTACTTTAATACGGGACTCACGCTGCAGGTCACAATGCATGTCTGTGCCCTAGGCGGCCCTCAAGCACTGGCGTGGCCTTTCGGACAATGCAGGTTTTCCCACATTGAACGTTGGACAACATGCCAACCACAAGGTTTCTGGCCATGGGGAAGGAGGAATTCTAATTTCTGCATCACGTTCACCCCTGGGCAGTGATTGGAGATAAGGTCTAGGTTCTGAAGCCTGAAAACCGAGGTTGGGAAGAGATGACGACCTACAGCCATAACGGGTCCTATGTGTCCAGGTTGGGGCCAGCTGTCTGGGTGTCATTTGGGATGTCTTGTCTCAGGCTGTGCCAGACAGGACATTAGTATACAGGGTGGGCTGTATAATTGCTTTACAATCGAGTGGCATGCATTAGAAAATCATTTGGGGTTTCTTATTAGCAGAATAGGGCAAAGTTTTTCTTCTGGAGGGCAGGCAGAGTGCTGCATTGTGGCTTCGGAATTTCCAACCTGGAGGGCTTGTGGGCCAGGAGAGTGAGGACGGAAGTCTGAGAACACAAGCTAGGCTTAGGTTTCGGGGCAAGGACATGGCAGGCACACTCTGCAGAGCTGAATTGAGATCTCATGCGTCTGTAGTCAGGTCGAGGTTCAGACTTTGGCTCAGGTTTGAGTTTCTGTCCATGTTGGCCCCTTCAGGAAGGGGGGGCTTTATGAGGCCATGGGGGTTTTCCCACTATTGGAGATGTGAGATGCTCCAAACCGCAAGGATTCCTTCTGTGGACAATTAAGATTAGTTGGATGGCTCCAGGACGTCTTATAAGGTATTTTTCCAGAACAGGGTTCTAAGTATGGATGCCTGGGCAGCCAGCCTCACATTCCAATTGTCTCCTAGCAACAAGAAACGTTTGATCTGCTGGCTTGGGGTAGCAACAGAGGGGGCTGAGTTGAAATGGACTTTCCAGAGGATGGTCTTAATGTTGGTTTGAGTCCATGGAGACCTTGGTATGGGGCAGTGGCACCAGGGCCCTGAAGGATTCTCCTAACCAGAGGTTATGACAAAGCTCCAATGAGCAAGTTTCCATGGGGAGACGAGATTTGTTCTTATTGGTGCCTCAGGAAACCACCATATGCTGGTATTGGAAACGAAGCCTCTGAGGAGAGATGCCTGGAAACCAAAGCAATGGATCTGTTTAGGGCCTAGGGGCCTGTCCGGTTCAATATTCTTCTCTGGGGACATCTGTTGTCTAGGTGGAGGTAGTTGCTCAGCTGGTTTGAGATCATCCCTGTTTGTCATGGGCGGCCTACACTATTGGGATGGCCTCGGTGACTTTGGAGGTTTTTCCTAATTTGCAAGGTTGTGGCCAATGGAATGGGAAGAATTCCCTTGAAAGGGAAGCACAGTCCTGAGATGTGGCTCCAGGGACCCAAGTGTGGAGCGTGTGTGGTCCAGGGCTATTTGGACAAAAGTCTGAAAACACAAACTCCACTTAGGTTGTGGGATGTAGGTATGGCCGGCCCGATCTACAGACCGTGAGGAGACCTCTTCGGGATATGAACAAAGGGCGAATGTGATGTGCATGCTCATGCTTTTTTTTTTTTATTTTTCTGGAAATGTGTCACCGATTTCCATGGAATGTCGCGGTGTCCTCATGGGCCATCGATGAGGCTCCCTTTCTGGGGATTTGACCCGATCCCAAGAGATTGGAATCATTCTGTGGGAAGGGAGGAGGCCTTTCTGTTTTTTTTTTTGTTTTGTTTTTGTTTTTTTTTTTAACCTCAGGTGGACCACCAAAAGAGGGTTTCCAGGGCAGAGTCGTGGGTGGGGGCAACTGGACAACCAGACCTCTGGTTAACATTGGGACCTAAGAACATGGCAAGCCCCTTATGTGGGCTCTTGGTCCAAACACTGAGAGGCCTTCCTTGAGGATAGGTCTCACACTGAGTTTCACAATGTGTTTTTGTGCCCAAGGAGCCCCTCAAGTCAGGGCATGGCCTAATGTACCATGCTAATTTCTCCTACACTGAACGTTGCAAAGTATGGAAAGCACAAGATTTCTGGCAATGGGGAAGATGGAGTTCTAATTTCTGCAACACTTTCACTCTTGGACTGTGATTGGATTTAAGGTCTAGGTTCTGAAGCCTGAAAACTGAGATTGGGAAGAGATGAAGCCCTAAGGCCATGGTGTGTCTGATGTGCTCAGTGTTCGGCCAGCTGTTGAGTGTGGGTTGGGAGTTGCAGGCTCAGGCCGTGGCAGACAGGGAATTAGTGCCAGGCTAGACTGCATCATTGGGGTGCAGTCGAGTTTCGTGCAGGATGGTACTCATTTGTGGTTACTGGGTAGCCCCAGAGGGCAACGTTTTTCTTCTGGAGGGAAGACACAGTGCCACATTGTGACTCCAAAATTCCCAAACTGGAAGGCTTGTGGGCCAGGAGTGTGAGGAAAAAATTCTGAGAACACAAGCCAGACTTAGATTTCGGGGTGAGGGGACGACAGGCACCCTCTGCAGAGATGATTCAAGATCCCGTATACCTGAAGACAGAGCTAGGATCAGACGATTTCTTAGGTCGGAGTTTCTGTCCATGACGGCCCATTCATGAAGGGGAGGGTGTCACGAGGACATGGAGGTTTTCCCACTATGGGAATTGTGAGATGCTCCAAACCACAATGATTCCTTCTGTGGGACAGTCGAGACATGTTGGATGGCTCCAGGACATCCCATAAGGAAGTTATCCAGAGCAGGGTTCTAAGGATGGATGCGTGGGCAGCCTGCCTCCCATTCCAGGTGTCTCATAGAGCAAAGGCAAGTTCGATCTGCTGGATCTAGGGGAGCAACCGAGGCGGGTGTTTTGAAATGGGTGAGTTGAGGATGGGTCATAATGTGCATTTGTGTCCATGTAGACCTTGGAATGGGGTGCTTGATCCGGGGCCTTTAGGGATGTTCATAACCGGAGGTTTTGATGGAGCTCTAAAGAGTATATTTCCTATGTAGAGAAGAGAATTGTTTTGATGAGTGCCTAAGGAATCTCCCATATGCTGGTATTGGAAACCAGGCCTCTGAGGAGAGATGACTGGAATCAAAAGCAATGGATCTGATTAGGGCCTAAGTGCCCGTCCAGTTCAATCTTATTCTATGGGGATATCTGTCTCTGGGTCTGAGTGGAGGTGGTTTCCTAACTTGTGAAAGATCATCCCTGTGTGTCCTGGGCAGCCAACACAATTCGGATGGCCTGGGGGAGTTTGGAGGATTCTCCTAATCTATAGGGTTGTGGCCAATGGAAATGGCAGAATTCCCCTGGAGAGGGAAGCCACAGTCCTGAGGTGTGGCTCCAGGGGCCCCAGCTTGGATGGTGTGTGGGACAGCACTGTGGGGACAGAAGTCTGAAAACACAAACTCAGCTTAGGTTTGGGGATGTATGTATGAAGGCTCGATCAACAGACCGTGAGAATTTTCCGGGCTATGAACAAAGGGCGAGTATGTGGCGCTTGCTCAGGGTTTTGTCTCTGGATTTTGTGTCAATGGTGGCCGTGGAATGTCAGGGTGTCCTCAAGGGCCATGGACAATTCTTTTTCTGGTCATTTGGCCTGATCCCAAGTGGTTGGGATCATTCTGTGGATGGGAAGAGTCCTTTTTGTATTTTTTTTTTTTTTTTACCTCAGGTGTCCCACCAAAGAGGGATTCCAGAGTAGAGCCCTGAGTAGGGGTGACTAGACATCTCGAACTCTGGTTGAGATTGGGGGACTAGGGGCTTGGCAAGCCCCATATGTGTGCTGTTGTTCCAGTCACTAATAGGCTTTACATGAGGATAGGGCTCACGCTGAGGGTCACAATGTGTGTTTGTGCAAATTGTGGCCCTCAGGGATAGGAGGGGCCTCATAGTCCATGCTGCTTTCTCCTACAATGAACATTGGACAACATGCCAACCACTAGGTTTCTTGCCAAGGCGAAGGAGAAGTTCTGATTCTTGCATCAAGTTCATTCCTGAGCAGTGAGTGGAGATAAGTTCTAGGTTCTGAAGGTGAAAACTGAGGTTGGGTAGAGATGATGGCCTAAAGCCATTGTGGGTGTGATATGCTCTGTGTATGGCCAGCTGTCTGGGTGTTGGACTGGAGGTCTGTCCTCAGGCTGTGTCAGACAGGGCTTTAGTGCACAGGCTAGACTGTATAATTGGGGTATGTCGAGTGGCATGCAGGTTGTTACTCATTTGGCGTTTCTGGTTAGCCCTATAGGGCAACATTTTTCTTCTGGAGGGCAGGCAGAGTACTGTATTGTGTCTCCAGAATTGCCAAACTGGAGGGGTGTGGCCAGGATTGTGAGGAAGGTAGACTGAAAACACAAGCTAGCACGAGTTTTGGGGCCAAGAGCATGGCAGGCCCACTCTGCAGAGGCTGAATCGAGATCTCCTGCAGGTGAGGTCAGGGCGAGTATCAGATGTTGCCTCAAGCTGGAGTTTGTGTCCATGACGGCCCATTCCTGAAGGGGGTGGGGGCGTCATGAGGCCAGGGAGGTTTCCCTACGCTGGGAGTTGTGAGCTGCTCCAAACTTCAAAGTTTCCTTCTTCAGGACAGTCGAGTATTATTGGATGGTTCCAGGATGCCCCATACAGAAAGACTCGAGAGCAGGGGCCTAAGCATGGATGCCGAGAAACGCCAACTCACCTTCCCATTGCCTGGTCGAGACAAGGCACGCTCAATCTGCGGGCTCTTGGGTGAGCTACCCAGAAGGCTGAGTTTAAATGGACTCTCCTGAAGATAAGTCATAATGTGGGTTGGTGGCCATGGAGACCTTGGAATGTGGCAGTAGCTAAGGGACTCTGCAGGATTCTCCAACCCGAAGGGCTTGACACAACTCCAACAAGGAAGCTTCCCATGTGGAGATGAGAGGTCTTCTGCCTGGAGCCTCAGGAAAGCCCCATATGCTGGTCTTCGAACCCAGGCCTCTGAGGAGTGATACCTGGACACCAAAGCAAGAGTTCATAATAGGGCCTAGGGGCCTGTCTGGTTCAATCTTCTGTCTCTGCGGATATCTGTCTGTGTGTCTGCATGGAGGTAGTAGTTGCTCAGCTTGTGTCATAATGCCCCTATTTGTCCAGTGCGGCTTGCGGTAGTGGAATGTCCTTGGGGACCTTGAGGTTTCTACTATTTTGTAGAGTTGTGGCCAATGGAATGGGCAGTTTCTTAGGAGAGAGCAGGCACAGTTCTGTGGTGTGGCTCCAGAGACCCCAGCCTGGAAGCTGTGTGGGCCATGGCTGTGCAGACAGACATCCAAAAACCCTAACTCAGCTCAGGTTTGGGGCCGAGGTTACGGCAGGCCTGATCTACAGTCCATGAGGGGAGCTCCTCTGGATATGAAAGAAGGGTGAGAGGGAGGCAGTCGCTCAGGCTTTTGTCTCTGGATGTTTTGTCCACAATGGCCGTTTAATGTAGGAGTTGCCTCATGGGTCGTAGAAGTCTCCCTCTCTGGTAGTTTGTCCAGCCCCCAAGAGTTAGGGGTCATTCTGTGGGAAGGGAAGTGTCCTGTTTTCTGCTTCATGTGTCCCCCCAGTAGAGGGATTCTAGAGCATAGCAGTGGGTACTGACAACTGGAATATTCGCCCTCTGGTTAAGCCTGGGGGCCTATGGATATGACAAGCCCCATATGCAGGATCTTGGTCCAGCCACTGAGAGGCGTTACTTTAATACGGGACTCACGCTGCAGGTCACAATGCATGTCTGTGCCCTAGGCGGCCCTCAAGCACTGGCGTGGCCTTTCGGACAATGCAGGTTTTCCCACATTGAACGTTGGACAACATGCCAACCACAAGGTTTCTGGCCATGGGGAAGGAGGAATTCTAATTTCTGCATCACGTTCACCCCTGGGCAATGATTGGAGATAAGGTCTAGGTTCTGAAGCCTGAAAACCAAGGTTGGGAAGAGATGACGACCTACAGCCATAACGGGTCCTATGTGTCCAGGTTGGGGCCTGCTGTCAGGGTGTCGTTTGGGATGTCTTGTCTCAGGCTGTGCCAGACAGGGCATTAGTATACAGGGTGGGCTGTATAATTGCTTTACAATCGAGTGGCATGCATTAGAAAATCATTTGGGGTTTCTTATTAGCAGGATAGGGCAAAGTTTTTCTTATGGAGGGCAGGCAGAGTGCTGCATTGTGGCTTCGGAATTCCCAAACTGGAGGGCTTGTGGGCCAGGAGAGTGAGGACGGAAGTCTGAGAACACAAGCTAGGCTTAGGTTTCGGGGCAAGGACATGGCAGGCACACTCTGCAGAGCTGAATTGAGATCTCATGCGTCTGAAGTCAGGTCGAGGTTCAGACTTTGGCTCAGGTTTGAGTTCCTGTCCATGTTGGCCCCTTCAGGAAGGGGGGGCATTATGAGGCCATGGGGGTTTTCCCACTATTGGAGTTGTGAGATGCTCCAAACTGCAAGGATTCCTTCTGTGGGACTATTAAGATTAGTTGGATGGCTCCAGGACGTCTTATAAGGTATTTTTCCGGAACAGGGTTCTAAGTATGGATGCCTGGGCAGCCAGCCTCACATTCCAATTATCTCCTAGCAACAAGAAACGTTTGATCTGCTGGCTTGGGGTAGCAACAGAGGGGGCTGAGTTGATATGGACTTTCCTGAGGATGGTCTTAATGTTGGTTTGAGTCCATGGAGACCTTGGTTTGGGGCAGTGACACCAGGGCCCTGAAGGATTCTCCTAACCAGAGGTTATGACAAAGCTCCAATGAGCAAGTTTCCATGGGGAGACGAGATTTGTTCTTATTGGTGCCTCAGGAAACCACCATATGCTGGTATAGGAAACGAGGCCTCTGAGGAGAGATGCCTGGAAACCAAAGCAATGGATCTGATTAGGGCCTAGGGGCCTGTCCGGTTCAATATTCTTCTCTGGGGACATCTGTTGTTTGAGTGGAGGTAGTTGCTTAGCTGGTTTGAGATCACCCCTGTTTGTCCTGGGCAGCCTAAACTATTGGGATGGCCTCGGTGACTTTGGAGGTTTTTCCTAATTTGCAAGGTTGTGGCCAATGGAATGGGAAGAATTCCCTTGAAAGGGAAGCACAGTCCTGAGGTGTGGCTCCAGGGACCCAAGTGCGGAGCGTGTGGTCCAGCGCTATTTGGACAAAAGTCTGAAAACACAAACTCCTCTTAGGTTGGGGGATGTAGGTATGGCCGGCCCGATCTATAGACCGTGAGGAGACCTCTTCGGGATATGAACAAAGGGCGAATGTGATGTGCATGCTCATGCTTTTTTTTTTTTTTTTTTCTGGAAATGTGTCACCGATTGCCATGGAATGTCAGGGTGTCTTCATGGGCCATCGATGAGGCTCCCTTTCTGGGGATTTGACCCGATCCCAAGAGTTTTTGGTCATTCTGTGGGAAAGGAGGAGGCCTTTTTTTTGTTTGTTTATTTTTTTTTTGTTTTTTCTTTTTTGTTTTTTTACCTCAGGTAGACCACCAAAAGAGGGATTCCAGAGCAGAGTCGTGGGTGGGGTCAACTGCACAACCAGAACTATGGTTAACATTGGGACCTAAGAACATGGCAAGCCCCATATGTGGGCTCTTGTTCCAGGCACTGAGAGGCCTTCCTTGAGGATAGGTCTCACACTGAGTTTCACAATGTGTTTTTGTGCCCAAGGAGCCCCTCAAGTAAGGGCGTGGCCTAATGTACCATGCTGGTTTCTCCTACACTGAACGTTGCACAGTATGGGAACCACAAGTTTTCTGGCAGGGGAAGATGGGGTTCTCATTTCTGCAACACGTTCACTCCTGGACTGTGATTGGATTTAAGGACTAGGTTCTGAAGCCTGAAAACTGAGGTTGGGAAGAGATGAAGCCCTAAGGCCATTGTGTGTCTGATGTGCTCAGTGTTCGGCCAGCTGTTGAGTGTGGGTTGGGAGGTGCAGGCTCAGGCTGTGGCAGACAGGGAATTAGTGCCCAGGCTAGACTGTATCATTGGGGTGCAGTCGAGTTTCGTGCAGGATAGTACTCATTTGTGGTTACTGGGTAGCCCCAGAGGGCTAAGTTTTTCTTCTGGAGGGAAGAGACAGTGCCACATAGTGTCTCCAGAATTCCCAAACTGGAAGGCTTGTGGGCCAGGAGTGTGAGGAAAAAATTCTGAGAACACAAGCCAGACTTAGATTTCGGGATGAGGGGACGGCAGGCACCCTCTGCAGAGATGATTCGAGATCCCGTATACCTGAAGCCAGAGCTAGGATCAGACGTATTGTTAGGTCGGAATTTCTGTCCATGACGGCCCCTTCATGAAGGGGAGGGTGTCACGAGGACATGGAGGTTTTCCCACTATGGGAATTGTGAGATTCTCCGAACCACAATGATTCCTTCTGTGGGACAGTCGAGACATGTTTGATGGCTCCAGGACATCTCATAAGGAAGTTATCCAGAGCAGGGTTCTAAGGATGGATGCCTGGGCAGCCTGCCTCCCATTCCAGGTGTCTCATAGAGCCAAGGCAAGTTCGATCTGCTGGATCTAGGGGAGCAACCGAGGCGGGTGTTTTGAAATGGGTGATTTGAGGATGGGTCATAATGTGCATTTGTGTCCATGTAGACCTTGGAATGGGGTGCTTGATCCGGGGCCTTGAGGGATGTTCATAACCGGAGGTTTTGATGGAGCTCTAAAGAGTATATTTCCTATGTAGAGAAGAGAATTGTTTTGATGAGTGCCTAAGTAATCTCCCATATGCTGGTATTGAAAACCAGGCCTCTGAGGAGAGATGACTGGAATCAAAAGCAATGGATCTGATTAGGGCCTAAGTGCCCGTCCAGTTCAATCTTATTCTATGGGGATATCTGTCTCTGGGTCTGAGTGGAGGTGGTTTCCTAACTTGTGAAAGATCATCCCTGTGTGTCTTGGCAGCCAACACTATTCGGATGGCCTGAAGGAATTTGTAGGATTCTTCTAATCTATAGTGTTGTGGCCAATGGAAATGGCAGAATTCCCCTGGAGAGTGAAGCCACAGTCCTGTGGTGTGGCTCCCGGGGCCCAGCTAGGATGGTGTGTGGGCCATGACTGTGGGGACAGAAGTCTGAAAACACAAACTCAGCTTAGGTTTGGGGATGTATGTATGAAGGCTCGATCTACAGACCGTGAGAATTTTCCGGGCTATGAACAAAGGGCGAGTATGTGGCGCTTGCTCAGGGTTTTGTCTCTGGATTTTGTGTCAATGGTGGCCGTGGAATGTCGGGGTGTCCTCAAGGGCCATGGACAATTCCTTCTCTTGTGATTTGGCCTGAACCCAAGGGGTTGGGATCATTCTGTGGATGGGAAGAGTCCTTTCTGTATTTTTTTTTTTTATACCTCAGGTGTCCCACCAAAGAGAGATTCCAGAGTAGAGCCCTGAGTAGGGGTGACTAGACATCTCGAACTCTGGTTGAGATTGGGGGACTAGGGGCTTGGCAAGCCCCATATGTGGGCTGTTGTTCCAGTCACTAACAGGCTTTACATGAGGAGAGGAGTCACGCTGAGGGTCACAATGTGTTTTTGTGAAAATTGTGGCCCTCAGGGATAGGTGGGGCCTCATAGTCCATGCTGCTTTCTCCTACAATGAACATTGGACAACATGCCAACCACTAGGTTTCTTGCCAAGGCGAAGGAGATGTTCTGATTCTTGCATCACGTTCACTCCTGAGCAGTGAGTGGAGATAAGTTCTAGGTTCTGAAGGTGAAAACTGAGGTTGGGTAGAGATGATGGCCTAAAGCCATTGTGGGTGTGATATGCTCTGTGTATGGCCAGCTGCCTGGGTGTTGGACTGGAGGTGCCCTCAGGCTGTGTCAGACAGGGCTTTAGTGCACAGGCTAGACTGTATAATTGGGGTATGGTCGAGTGGCATGCAGGTTGTTACTCATTTGGCGTTTCTGGTTAGCCCTATAGGGCAACATTTTTCTTCTGGAGGGCAGGCAGAGTGCTGCATTGTGTCCCCAGAATTGCCAAACTGGAGGGGTGTGGCCAGGATTGTGAGGAAGGAAGACTGAAAACACAAACTAGCACGAGTTTTGGGGCCAAGAGCATGGCAGGCCTACACTGCAGAGGCTGAATCGAGATCTCCTGCAGGTGACGTCAGGGCGAGTATCAGATGTTGCCTCAAGCTGGAGTTTGTGTCCATGACGGCCCCTTCCTGAAGGGGGTGGGGGCGTCATGAGGCCAGGGAGGTTTCCCTACGCTGGGAGTTGTGAGCTGCTCCAAACTTCAAAGTTTCCTTCTTCAGGACAGTCGAGTACTATTGGATGGTTCCAGGATGCCCCATACAGAAAGACTCGAGAGCAGGGGCCTAAGCATGGATGCCGAGAAACGCCAACTCACCTTCCCATTGCCTGGTCGAGACAAGGCACGCTCAATCTGAGGGCTCTTGGGTGAGCTACCCAGAAGGCTGAGTTTAAATGGACTCTCCTGAGGATGAGTCATATTGTGGGTTGGTGGCCATGGAGACCTTGAAATGTGGCAGTAGCTAAGGGACTCTGCAGGATTCTCCAACCCGAAGGGCTTGACACAACTCCAACAAGGAAGCTTCCCATGTGGAGATGAGAGGTCTTCTGTCTGGTGCCTCAGGAAAGCCCCGTATGCTGGTCTTCGAACCCAGGCCTCTGAGGAGTGATACCTGGACACCAAAGCAAGAGTTCATAATAGGGCCTAGGGGCCTGTCTGGTTCAATCTTCTGTCTCTGCGGATATCTGTCTGTGTGTCTGCATGGAGGTAGTAGTTGCTCAGCTTGTGTCATAATGCCCCTATTTGTCCAGTGCGGCTTGCGGTAGTGGGATGTCCTTGGGGACCTTGAGGTTTCTACTATTTTGTAGAGTTGTGGCCAATGGAATGGGCAGTTTCTTAGGAGAGAGCAGGCACAGTTCTGTGGTGTGGCTCCAGAGACCCCAGCCTGGAGGCTGTGTGAGCCATGGCTGTGCAGACAGACATCGAAAAACCCTAACTCAACTCAGGTTTGGGGCCGAGGTTACGGCAGGCCTGATCTACAGTCCATGAGGGGAGCTCCTCTGGATATGAAAGAAGGGTGAGAGGGAGGCAGTCGCTCAGGCTTTTGTCTCTGGATGTTTTGTCCACAATGGCCGTTTAATGTAGGAGTTGCCTCATGGGTCGTAGAAGTCTCCCTCTCTGGTAGTTTGTCCAGCCCCCAAGAGTTTGGGGTCATTCTGTGGGAAGGGAAGTGTCCTGTTTTCTGCTTCATGTGTCTCCCCATTAGAGGGATTCAAGAGCATAGCAGTGGGTACTGACAACTGGAATACTCGCCCTCTGGTTAAGCCTGGGGGCCTATGGATATGACAAGCCCCATATGCAGGATCTTGGTCCAGCCACTGAGAGGCGTTACTTTAATACGGGACTCACGCTGCAGGTCACAATGCATGTCTGTGCCCTAGGCGGCCCTCAAGCACTGGCGTGGCCTTTCGGACAATGCAGGTTTTCCCACATTGAACGTTGGACAACATGCCAACCACAAGGTTTCTGGCCATGGGGAAGGAGGAATTCTAATTTCTGCATACGTTCACCCCTGGGCAGTGATTGGAGATAAGGTCTAGGATCTGAAGCCTGAAAACCGAGGTTGGGAAGAGATGACGACCTACAGCCATAGCGTGTCCTATGTGTCCAGGTTGGGGCCAGCTGTCTGGGTGTCTTTTGGGATGTCTTGTCTCAGGCTGTGCCAGACAGGGCATTAGTATACAGGGTGGGCTGTATAATTGCTTTACAATCGAGTGGCATGCATTAGAAAATCATTTGGGGTTTCTTATTAGCAGCATAGGGCAAAGTTTTTCTTCTGGAGGGCAGGCAGAGTGCTGCATTGTGGCTTCGGAATTCCCAAACTGGAGGGCTTGTGGGCCAGGAGAGTGAGGACGGAAGTCTGAGAACACAAGCTAGGCTTAGGTTTCGGGGCAAGGACATGGCAGGCACACTCTGCAGAGCTGAATTGAGATCTCATGCGTCTGAAGTCAGGTCGAGGTTCAGACTTTGGCTCAGGTTTGAGTTTCTGTCCATGTTGGCCCCTTCAGGAAGGGGGGGCATTATGAGGCCATGGGGGTTTTCCCACTATTGGAGTTGTGAGATGCTCCAAACCGCAAGGATTCCTTCTGTGGGACAATTAAGATTTGTTGGATGGCTCCAGGACGTCTTATAAGGTATTTTTCCAGAACAGGGTTCTAAGTATGGATGCCTGGGCAGCCAGCCTCACATTCCAATTGTATCCTAGCAACAAGAAACGTTTGATCTGCTGGCTTGGGGTAGCAACAGAGGGGGCTGAGTTGAAATGGACTTTCCTGAGGATGGTCTTAAGGTTGGTTTGAGTCCATGGAGACCTTGGTATGGGGCAGTGGCACCAGGGCCCTGAAGGATTCTCCTAACCAGAGGTTATGACAAAGCTCCAATGAGCAAGTTTCCATGGGGAGACGAGATTTGTTCTTATTGGTGCCTCAGGAAACCACCATATGCTGGTATTGGAAACGAGGCCTCTGAGGAGAGATGCCTGAAAACCAAAGCAATGGATCTGATTAGGGCCTAGGGGCCTGTCCGGTTCAATATTCTTCTCTGGGGACATCTGTTGTCTGAGTGGAGGTAGTTGCTCAGCTGTTTTGAGATCACCCCTGTTTGTCCTGGGCGGCCTACACTATTGGGATGGCCTCGGTGACTTTGGAGGTTTTTCCTCATTATAAAGGTTGTGGCCAATGGAATGGGAAGAATTCCCTTGAATGGGAAGCACAGTCCTGAGGTGTGGCTCCAGGGACCCAAGTGTGGAGCGTATGTGGTCCAGGGCTATTTGGACAAAAGTCTGAAAACACAAACTCCACTTAGGTTGGGGGATGTAGGTATGGCCGGCCGGATCTATAGACCGTGAGGAGAACTCTTGGTGATATGAACAAAGGGCGAATGTGAGGTGCTTGCTCATGCTTTTTTTTTTTTTTTTCTTTCTGGAAATGTGTCCCCGATTGCCATGGAATGTCGGGGGGTCCTCATGGGCCATCGATGAGGCTCCCTTTCTGGGGATTTGACCTGATCCCAAGATTTTGGTGTCATTCTGTGGGAAGGGAGGAGGCCATTCTGTTTTTTTTTTGTTTATTTATTTATTTATTTATTTTTTACCTCAAGTGGACCACCAAAAGAGGGATTCCAAAGCAGAGTCGTGGGTGGGGGCAACTGGACAACCAGACCTCTGGTTAACATTGGGACCTAAGAACATGGCAAGCCCCATATGTGGGCTCTTGGTCCAGACACTGAGAGGCCTTCCTTGAGGATAGGTCTCACACTGAGTTTCACAATGTGTTTTTGTGCCCAAGGAGCCCCTCAAGTCAGGGCGTGGCCTAATGTAACATGCTGGTTTCTCCTACAATGAACGTTGCACAGTATGGGAACCACAAGTTTTCTGGCCATGGGGAAGATGGAGTTCTAATTTCTGCAACACTTTCACTCCTGGACTGTGATTGGATTTAAGGTCTAGGTTCTCAAGCCTGAAAACTGAGGTTGGGAAGAGATGAAGACCTAAGGCCGTGGTGTGTCTGATGTGCTCAGTGTTCGGCCAGCTGTTGAGTGTGGGTTGGGAGGTGCAGGCTCAGGCTGTGGCAGACAGGGAATTAGTGCCCAGGCTAGACTGTATCATTGGGGTGCAGTCAAGTTTCGTGCAGGATGGTACTCATTTATGGTTACTGGGTAGCCCCAGAGGGCAACGTTTTTCTTCTGGAGGGAAGACACAGTGCCACATAGTGTCTCCAGAATTCCCAAACTGGAAGGCTTGTAGGCCAGGAGTGTGAGGAAAAAATTCTGAGAACACAAGCCAGACTTAGATTTCGGGGTGAGGGGACGGCAGGCACCCTCTGCAGAGATGATTCGAGATCCTGTATACCTGAAGACAGAGCTAGGATCAGACGTTGGCTTACGTCGGAGTTTCTGTCCATGACGGCCCCTTCATGAAGGGGAGGGTGTCACGAGAACATGGAGGTTTTCCCACGATGGGAATTGTGAGATGCTCCAAACCGCAATGATTCCTTCTGTGGGACAGTCGAGACCTGTTGGATGGCTCCAGGACATCTCATAAGGAAGTTATCCAGAGCAGGGTTCTAAGGATGGAAGCCTGGGCAGCCTGCCTCCCATTCCAGGTGTCTCATAGCGCCAAGGCAAGTTCGACTGCTGGATCTAGGGGAGCAACCGAGGCGGGTGTGTTGAAATGGGTGAGTTGAGGATGGGTCATAATGTGCATTTGTGTCGATGTAGACCTTGGAATGGGGTGCTTGATCCGGGGCCTTGAGGGATGTTCATAACCGGAGGTTTTGATGGCCTCTAAAGAGTACGTTTCCTATGTAGAGAAGAGAATTGTTTTGATGAGTGCCTAAGGAATCTCCCATATGCTGGTATTGGAAACCAGGCCTCTGAGGAGAGATGACTGGAAACAAAAGCAATCGAGATGATTAGGACCTAGGTGCCTGTCCAGTTCAATCTCTTTCCTGAGGATACGTGTCTAAGGATCTGAAGGGATGTAGTTGCTCAGCTTGTGTCAGATCGCCCCTGTTTGTCCTGGGCAGCCTATAATATTGGGATGGCCTCAGGACTTTGGAGTTTCTCCTAATCTATAGGGTTGTGGCCAATGGAATGGGCAGAAATCCCCTGGAGAGGGCAGGCACAGTTCTGAGTTTGGCTCTAGGGGCCCAGCCTTGAGGCTGTGTGGGCCAGGCCTGTGGGGACAAAAGTCTGAAAACACAAACTCCGCTTAGGATTGGGGACATAGGTATGGCACGCCCAATCTACAGACCGTGATAACACTTAGGGATATGAAAAAGGGTGAGTTTGAGGTGCTTGCTCAGGTTGTCTCTGGATTTGTGTCAACAATGTGGTTGGAATGCTGGCGTGGCCTCATGGGTTGTGGATGGCATTCCTTCTCTGAGGATTTGACCCGATCCCAAGAGTTTGGGTACATTCTGTGGGATGGGAGGAGTCTTTTTTGTTTTTTATTTTATTTTATTTTATATTTTATTTTATGTACCTCAAGTGTCCCAATAAAAGAGGGATTCCAGAGCAGAGTCCTTGGGAGGGACAACTGGATATCGCCACCTCTGTTTAAGTTTGGGGGCCTAGGGGCATGGCAAGTCCAAAAGGCGGGCTCTTGATTCAGACACTGAGAAGCCTTCCTTGAGGACAGGGCTCATGCTGAGGGTCACAATGCCTATTTGTGCCCAACAAGGCCCTCAAGCATGGGAAGTGCCTCATGGGCCACGCTGGATTCTCCTACACTGAACGTTGGTCAATATGCCAACCACAAGGTTTCCAGCCATGGCGAAGGAAGAGTTGTGATTTCTGCATCACGTTCACCCCTGGACAGTGTTTGGGGTTTAGGTCTAGGTTCTGAAACCCGAAAACTGAGGTTGGAAGAGTTGAAGACCTAAGGACCTGATGGGTCCAATGAGCTCAGTGTGCGGCCAGCTGTTGAGCGTAGGTCTGGAGGTGTGGGCTCATGCTGTGTCAGACAAGGCATTAGACAGGGTAGACTGCATATTTGGGGTGCAGTCGAGTGGCGTTCAGTTGATCCTTATTCGGGTTTCTAGGTAGCTCCATAAGGCAACGTTTTTCTTCTGGAGGGCAGGCAGTGTGCTGCATTATGGCCCCAGTATTGCCAATCTGTAGGGCTTTTGGGGCAGGGGTGTGAGGACGGTAGTCTGAGAACACAAGCTAGGCTTAGTTTTGGGGGTGAGGGCACAGAAGACACACTCTGCAGAGCTGAATCAAGATCTCATGCACCTGAAGTCAGGGCGAATATCAGACGTTTGCTCAGGTTGGATTTTCTGTCCACGATGGCCCCTTTATAAAGTGGAGCGTCTCAAGAGGCCATGTAGATTTTCCCACAATGGGAGTTGTGAGATGCTCCAGACTGCAAAGATTCCTTCTGTGGGACACTTGAGACCTGTTGGATGGCTCTAGGATGTCCCATGTTGAACGACTCTAGAGTAGGGTTCTAAGGATGGATGCCTGGGCAGCCCGCCTCCCATTCTAGTTGTCTCCTAGCAACAAGGCAGGTTTGATCTGCAGGCCCTGGGGGAGAAACCAAGGGGGTTGAGTTGACATGGACTCTCCCGAGGATAGATCATAAAGTGGGTTTAAGTCCATGGAGACCTTGTAATGGGGCGCTTGATCTGGGGCCCTGAAAGATTCTCCTAAACAGAGGTTTTTATAGAGCTCCAAAGAGTACATTTCCTATGTGGAGATGAGATTTTTCTGATGAGTGCCTCAGTAATCCCCCGTATGCTGGTATTGGAAACCAGGCCTCTGAGGAGAGATGCCTGGAAACAAAAGCAATGGATCTGATTAGAGCCTAAGTGCCTGTCCAGTTCAATCTTATTCTATGGGGATATCTGTCTCTGGGTCTGAGTGGAGGTAGTTTCCTAACTTGTGAAAGATCATTCCTGTTTGTCCTGGGCAGCCAACACTATTGGGATGGCCTCGGGGAGTTTGGAGGATTCTCCTAATCTATAGGGTTGTGGCCAATGAAAATGGCATAATTCCCCTGGAGAGGGAAGCCACAGTCCTGAGGTGTGTCTCCAGGGGCCCCAGCTTGGATGGTGTGTGGGCCAGGACTGTGGGGACAGAAGTCTGAAAACACAAACTCAGCTTAGGTTTGGGGATGTATGTATGAAGGCTCGATCTACAGACCGTGAGAATTTTCCGGGCTATGAACAAAGGGCGAGTATGTGGCGCTTGTTCGAGCTTTTGTCTCTGGATTTTGTGTCAACGGTGGCCGTGGAATGTCGGGGTGTCCTCAAGGGCCATGGACAATTCTTTCTCTGGTGATTTGGCCTGAACCCAAGGGGTTGGAATCATTCTGTGGATGGGAAGAGTCCTTTCTGTTTTTTTTTTTTATTTTTTTTAACTAAGGTGTTCGACCAAAGAGGGATTCCAGAGTAGAGCCCTGAGTAGGGGTGACTAGACATCTCGAACTCTGGTTGAGATTGGGGGACTAGGGGCTTGGCAAGCCCCATATGTGGGCTGTTGTTCCAGTCACCAAGAGCCTTTACATGAGGTTAGGGCTCACGCTGAGGATCAAAATGTGTGTTTGTGCAAATTGTGGCCCTCAGGGATAGGTGTGGCCTCATAGTCCATGCTGCTTTCTCCTACAATGAACATTGGACAACATGCCAACACTAGGTTTCTTGCCAAGGCGAAGGAGAAGTTCTGATTCTTGCATCACGTTCACTCCTGAGCAGTGAGTGGAGATAAGGTCTAGGTTCTGAAGGTGAAAACTGAGGTTGGGTAGAGATGATGGCCTAAAACCATTGTGGGTGTGATATGCTCTGTGTACGGCCAGCTGTCTGGGTGTTGGACTGGAGGTCTGCCCTCATGCTGTGTCAGACAGGGCTTTAGTGCACAGGCTAGACTGTATAATTGGGGTATGGTCGAGTGGCATGCAGGTTGTTACTCATTTGGCGTTTCCGGTTAGTCCTATAGGGCAACATTTTTCTTCTGGAGGGCAGGCAGAGTGCTGCATTGTGTCTCCAGAATTGACAAACTGGAGGGGTGTGGCCAGGATTGTGAGGAAGGAAGTCTGAAAACACAAGCTAGCACGAGTTTTGGGGCCAAGAGCATGGCAGGCCCACTCTGCAGAGGCTGAATCGAGATCTCCTGCAGGTGACGTCAGGGCGAGTATCAGATGTTGCCTCAAGCTGGAGTTTGTGTCCATGACGGCCCCTTCCTGAAGGGGGTGGGGGCGTCATGAGGCCAGGGAGGTTTCCCTACGCTGGGAGTTGTGAGCTGCTCCAAACTTCAAAGTTTCCTTCTTCAGGACAGTCGAGTACTATTGGATGGTTCCAGGATGCCCCATACAGAAAGACTCGAGAGCAGGGCCCTAAGCATGGATGCCGAGAAACGCCAACTCACCTTCCCATTGCCTGGTCGAGACAAGGCACGCTCAATCTGCGGGCTCTTGGGTGAGCTACCCAGAAGGCTGAGTTTAAATGGACACTCCTGAGGATGAGTCATACTGTGGGTTGGTGGCCATGGAGACCTTGGAATGTGGCAGTAGCTAAGGGCCTCTGCAGGATTCTCCAACCCGAAGGGCTTGACACAACTCCAACAAGGAAGCTTCCCATGTGGAGATGAGAGGTCTTCTGTCTGGTGCCTCAGGAAAGCCCCGTATGCTGGTCTTCGAACCCAGGCCTCTGAGGAGTGATACCTGGACACCAAAGCAAGAGTTCATAATAGGGCCTAGGGGCCTGTCTGGTTCAATCTTCTGTCTCTGCGGATATCTGTCTGTGTGTCTGCATGGAGGTAGTAATTGCTCAGCTTGTGTCATAATGCCCCTATTTGTCCAGTGCGGCTTGCCGTAGTGGGATGTCCTTGGGGACCTTGAGGTTTCTACTATTTTGTAGAGTTGTGGCCAATGGAATGGGCAGTTTCTTAGGAGAGAGTAGGCACAGTTCTGTGGTGTGGCTCCAGAGACCCCAGCCTGGAGGCTGTGTGGGCCATGGCTGTGCAGACAGACATCCAAAATCCCTAACTCAGCTCAGGTTTGGGGCCGAGGTTACGGCAGGCCTGATCTACAGTCCATGAGGGGAGCTCCTCTGGATATGAAAGAAGGGTGAGAGGGAGGCAGTCGCTCAGGCTTTTGTCTCTGGATGTTTTGTCCACAATGGCCGTTTAATGTAGGAGTTGCCTCATGGGTCGTAGAAGTCTCCCTCTCTGGTAGTTTGTCCAGCCCCCAAGAGTTTGGGGTCATTCTGTGGGAAGGGAAGTGTCCTGTGTTCTGCTTCATGTGTCCCCCCAGTAGAGGGATTCTAGAGCATAGCAGTGGGTACTGACAACTGGAATACTCGCCCTCTGTTTAAGCCTGGGGGCCTATGGATATGACAAGCCCCATATGCAGGATCTTGGTCCAGCTACTGAGAGGCGTTACTTTAATACGGGACTCACGCTGCAGATCACAATGCATGTCTGTGCCCTAGGCGGCCCTCAAGCACTGGCGTGGCCTTTCGGACAATGCAGGTTTTCCCACATTGAACGTTGGACAACATGCCAACCACAAGGTTTCTGGCCATGGGGAAGGAGGAATTCTAATTTCTGCATCACGTTCACCCCTGGGCAGTGATTGGAGATAAGGTCTAGGTTCTGAAGCCTGAAAACCGAGGTTGGGAAGAGATGACGACCTGCAGCCATAATGGGTCCTATGTGTCCAGGTTGGGGCCAGCTGTCTGGGTGTCGTTTGAGATGTCTTGTCTCAGGCTGTGCCAGACAGGGCATTAGTATACAGGGTGGGCTGTATAATTGCTTTACAATCGAGTGGCATGCATTAGAAAATCATTTGGGGTTTCTTATTAGCAGCATAGGGCAAAGTTTTTCTTCTGGAGTGCAGGCAGAGTGCTGCATTGTGGCTTCGGAATTCCCAAACTGGAGGGCTTGTGGGCCAGGAGAGTGAGGACGGAAGTCTGAGAACACAAGCTAGGCTTAGGTTTCGGGGCAAGGACATGGCAGGCACACTCTGCAGAGCTGAATTGAGATCTCATGCGTCTGAAGTCAGGTCGAGGTTCAGACTTTGGCTCAGGTTTGAGTTTCTGTCCATGTTGGCCCCTTCAGGAAGGGTGGGCTTTATGAGGCCATGGGGGTTTTCCCACTATTGGAGTTGTGAGATGCTCCAAACCGCAAGGATTCCTTCTGTGGGACAATTAAGATTTGTTGGATGGCTCCAGGACGTCTTATATGGTATTTTTCCAGAACTGGGTTCTAAGTATGGATGCCTGGGCAGCAAGCCTCACATTCCAATTGTCTCCTAGCAACAAGAAACGTTTGATCTGCTGGCTTTGGGTAGCAACAGAGGGGACTGAGTTGAAATGGACTTTCCTGAGGATGGTCTTAATGTTGGTTTGAGTCCATGGAGACCTTGGTATGGGGCAGGGGCACCAGGGCCCTGAAGGATTCTCCTAACCAGAGTTTATGACAAAGCTCCAATGAGCAAGTTTTCCATGGGGAGACGAGATTTGTTCTTATTGGTGCCTCAGGAAACCACCATATGGTGGTATTAGAAACGAGGCCTCTGAGGAGAGATGATTGGAAACCAAAGCAATGGATCTGATTAGGGCCTAGGGGCCTGTCCGGATCAATATTCTTCTCTGGGGACATCTTTTGTCTGAGTGGAGGTAGTTGCTCAGCTGGTTTGAGATCACCCCTGTTTGTCCTGGGCGGCCTAAACTATTGGGATGGCCTCGGTGACTTTGGAGGTTTTTCCTAATTTGCAAGGTTGTGGCCAATGGAATGGGAAGAATTCCCTTGAAAGGGAAGCACAGTCCTGAGGTGTGGCTCCAGGGACCCAAGTGTGGAGCGTGTGTGGTCCAGGGCTATTTGGACAAAAGTCTGAAAACACAAACTCCACTTAGGTTGGGGGATGTAGGTATGGCCGGCCCGATCTATAGACCGTGAGGAGACCTCTTCGGGATATGAACAAAGGGCGAATGTGAGGTGTTGCTCATGCTTTTTTTTTTTTTTTTTTTCTGGAAATGTGTCACCGATTGCCATGGAATGTCGGGGTGTCCTCATGGGCCATCGATGAGGCTCCCTTTGGGGATTTGACCCGATTCCAAGAGTTTGGGGTCATTCTGTGGGAAGGGAGGAGGCCTTTCTTGTTTTTTTGTTTATTTTTATTATTATTATTATTATTTTTTTACCTAAGGTGGATCACCAAAAGAGGGATTCCAGAGCAGACCTGGGGAGGGGCGACTGGACAACCAGACCTCTGGTTAACATTGGGACCTAAGAACATGGCAATCCCCATATGTGGGCTCTTGGTCCAGACACTGAGAGGCCTTCCTTGAGGATATGTCTCACACTGAGTTTCACAATGTGTTTTTGTGCCCAAGGAGCCCCTCAAGTCAGGGCGTGGCCTAATGACCCATGCTGGTTCTTCCTACACTGAACGTTGCACAATATGGAAACCACAAGTTTTCTGGCCATGGGGAAGAAGGAGTTCTAATTTCTGCTACACTTTCACTCCTGGACTGTGTTTGGATTTAAGGTCTAGGTTCTGAAGCCTGAAAACTGAGGTTGGGAAGAGATGAAGACCTAAGGCCGTGGTGTGTCTGATGTGCTCAGTGTTCGGCCAGCTGTTGAGTGTGGGTTGGGAGGTGCAGGCTCAGGCTGTGGCAGACAGGGAATTAGTGCCCAGGCTAGACTGTATCATTGGGGTGCAGTCGAGTTTCGTGCAGGATGGTACTCATTTGTGGTTACTGCGTAGCCCCAGAGGGCAACGTTTTTCTTCTGGAGGGAAGACACAGTGCCACATAGTTGCTGCAGAATTCTCAAACTGGAAGGCTTGTGGGCCAGGAGTGTGAGGAAAAAATTCTGAGAACACAAGCCAGACTTAGATTTCGGGGTGAGGGGACGGCAGGCACCCTCTGCAGAGATGATTCGAGATCCCGTATACCTGAAGACAGAGCTAGGATCAGACGTTGGCTTAGGTCGGAGTTTCTGTCCTTGAAGGCCCCTTCATGAAGGGGAGGGTGTCACGAGGACATGGAGGTTTTCCCACTATGGGAATTGTGAGATGCTCCCAACCGCAGTGATTCCTTCTGTGGGACAGTGGAGACCTGTTGGATGGCTCCAGGACATCCCATAAGGAAGTTATCCAGAGCAGGGTTCTAAGGATGGATGCCTGGGCAGCCTGCCTCCCATTCCAGGTGTCTCATAGCGCCAAGGCAAGTTCGATCTGCTGGATCTAGGGGAGCAACCGAGGCGGGTGTGTTGAAATGGGTGAGTTGAGGATGGGTCATAATGTGCATTTGTGTCGATGTAGACCTTGGAATGGGGTGCTTGATCCGGGGCCTTGGGGATGTTCATAACCGGAGGTTTTGATGGGCTCTAAAGAGTACGTTTCCTATGTAGAGAAGAGAATTGTTTTGATGAGTGCCTAAGGAATCTCCCATATGCTGGTATTGGAAACCAGGCCTCTGAGGAGAGATGACTGGAAACAAAAGCAATGAATAGGATTAGGGCCTAGGTGCCTGTCCTGTTCAATCTCTTTCTTGAGGATACGTTTCTACGGATCTGAGGGGATGTAGTTGCTCAGCTTGTGTCAGATCGCCCCTGTTTGTCCTGGGCAACCTATAATATTGGGATGGCCTCGGGACTTTGGAGTTTCTCCTAATCTATAGGGTTGTGGCCAATGGAATGGGCAGAAATCCCCTGGAGAGGGCAGGCACAGTTCTGAGTTTGGCTCTAGGGGCCCAGCCTTGAGGCTGTGTGGGCCAGGCCTGTGGGGACAAATGTCTGAAAACACAAACTCCGCTTAGGAATGGGGACATAGGTATGGCACGCCCAATCTACAGACCGTGATAACAATTCGGGATATGAAAAAGGGTGTGTTTGAGGTGCTTGCTCAGGTTTTGTCTCTGGATTTGTGTCAACAATTTGGGTGGAATGCTGGCGTGGCCTCATGGGTTGTGGACGGCTTTCCTTCTCTGAGGATTTGACCCGATCCCAAGAGTTTGGGTACATTCTGTGGGAGGGGAGGTGTCCTTTCTGTTTTTTATTTTATTTTATTTTATTTTATTTTAATTTATTTATTTTATTTTATTTTATATTTTATTTTATGTACCTCAAGTGTCCCAATAAAAGAGGGATTCCAGAGCAGAGTCCTTGGGAGGGACAACTGGATAACCCCACCTCTGTTTAAGTTTGGGGGCCTAGGGGCATGGCAAGTCCAATATGTGGGCTCTTGATTCAGACACTGGGGGGCCTTCCTTGAGGACAGGGCTCATGCTGAGGGTCACAATGCCTATTTGTGCCAAACAAGGCCCTCAAGCATGGGAAGTGCCTCATGGGCCACGCTGGATTCTCCTACACTGAACGTTGGAGAATATGCCAACCACAAGATTTTCAGCCATGGCGAAGGAAGAGTTGTGATTTCTGCATCACGTTCACCCCTGGACAGTGATTGGAGTTTAGGTCTTGGTTCTGAAACCTGAAAACTGAGGTTGGGAAGAGATGAAGACCTAAGGACCTGATGGGTCCAATGAGCTCATTGTGCGGCCAGCTGTTGAGCGTAGGTCTGGAGGTGTGGGCTCATGCTGTGTCAGAAAAGGCATTAGACAGGGTAGACTGTATATTTGGGGTGCAGTCGAGTGGCGTTCAGTTGATCCTCATTCGGGTTTCTAGGTAGCTCCATACGGCAACGTTTTTCTTCTGGAGGGCAGGCAGAGTGCTGCATTGTGGCCCCAGTATTGCCAAACTGTAGGGCTTTTGGGCCGGGGGTGTGAGGACGGTAGTCTGAGAACACAAGCTAGGCTTAGTTTTGGGGGTGAGTGCACAGAAGGCACACTCTGCAGAGCTGAATCAAGATCTCATGCACCTGAAGTCAGGGCGAATATCAGACGTTTGCTCAGGTTGGAGTTTCTGTCCAAGATGGCCCCTTTATAACGTGGAGCGTCTTAAGAGGCCATGTAGATTTTACCACAATGGGAGTTGTGAGATGCTCCAGACTGCAAAGATTCCTTCTGTGGGACACTTGAGACCTGTTGGATGGCTCTAGGATGTCCCATGTTGAACGACTCTAGAGTAGGGTTCTAAGGATGGATGCCTGGGCAGCCCGCCTCCCATTCTAGTTGTCTCCTAGCAAAAAGGCAGGTTTGATCTACAGGCCCTGAGGGAGAAACCAAGGGGGTTGAGTTGACATGGACTCTCCCGAGGATAGATCATAATGTGGGTTTAAGTCCATAGAGACCTTGGAATGGGGCGCTTGATCCGGGGCCCTGAAAGATTCTCCTAAACAGAGGTTTTTATAGAGCTCCAAAGAGTACATTTCCTATGTGGAGACAAGATTTTTCTGAGGAGTGCCTCAGTAATCCCCCGTATGCTGGTATTCGAAACCGGGCCACTGAGGAGAGATGCCTGGAAACAAAAGCAATGGATCTGATTAGGGCCTAAGGGCCTGTCCAGTTCAATCTAATTCTATGGGGATATCTTTCCCTGGGTCTGAGGGGAGGTAGTTTCCTAAATTGTGAAACATCATCCCTGTTTGTCCTGGGCAGCCAACACTATTGGGATGGCCTCGGGGAGTTTGGAGGATACTCCTAATCTATAGAGTTGTGGCCAAAGTAAATGGCAGAATTCCCCTGGAGAGGGAAGCCACAGTCCTGAGGTGTGGCTCCAGGGGCCCCAGCTTGGATGGTGTGTGTGCCAGGACTGTGGAGACAGAAGTCGGTAAACACAAACTCAGCTTAGGTTTGGGGATGTATATATGAAGGCTCGATCTACAGACCGTGAGAATTTTCCGGGCTATGAACATAGGGCGAGTATGTGGCGCTTGCTCAGGCTTTTGTCTCTGGATTTTGTGTCAACGGAGGCCGTGGAATGTCAGGGTATCCTTAAGGGCCATGGACAATTCTTTCTCTGGTGATTTGGCCTGATCCCAAGTGGTTGGGATCATTCTGTGGATGGGAAGAGTCCTTTCTGTATTTTTTTTTTTTTACCTCATGTGTTCCACCAAAGAGGGATTCCAGAGTAGAGCCCTGAGTAGGGGTGACTAGACATCTCGAACTCTGGTTGAGATTGGGGGACTAGGGGCTTGGCAAGCCCCATATGTGTGCTGTTGTTCCAGTCACTAATAGGCTTTACATGAGGATAGGGCTCACGCTGAGGGTCACAATGTGTGTTTGTGCAAATTGTGGCCCTCAGGGATAGGTGGGGCCTCATAGTCATTGCTGCTTTCTCCTACAATGAACATTGGACAACATGCCAACCACTAGGTTTCTTGCCAAGGCGAAGGAGAAGTTCTGATTCTTGCATCACGTTCACTCCTGAGCAGTGAGTGGAGATAAAGTCTAGGTTCTGAAGGTGAAAACTGAGGTTTGGTAGAGATGATGGCCTAAAGCCATTGTGGGTGTGATATGCTCTGTGTACGGCCAGCTGTCTGGGTGTTGGACTGGAGGTCTGCCCTCAGGCTGTGTCAGACAGGGCTTTAGTGCACAGGCTAGACTGTATAATTGGGGTATGGTCGAGTGGCATGCAGGTTGTTACTCATTTGGCGTTTCTGGTTAGCCCTATAGGGCAACATTTTTCTTCTGGAGGGCAGGCAGAGTGCTGCATTGTGTCTCCAGAATTGCCAAATTGGAGGGGTGTGGTCAGGATTGTGAGGAAGGAAGTCTGAAAACACAAGCTAGCACGAGTTTTGGGGCAAAGAGCATGGCAGGGCCACTCTGCAGAGGCTGAATCGAGATCTCCTGCAGGTGAGGTCAGGGCGATTATCAGATGTTGCCTCAAGCTGGAGATTGTGTCCATGACGGCCCCTTCCTGAAGGGGGTGGGGGCGTCATGAGGCCAGGGAGGTTTCCCTACGCTGGGAGTTGTGAGCTGCTCCAAACTTCAAAGTTTCCTTCTTCAGGACAGTCGAGTACTATTGGATGGATCCAGGATGCCCCATACAGAAAGACTCGAGAGCAGGGGCCTAAGCATGGATGCCGAGAAACGCCAACTCACCTTCCCATTGCCTGGTCGAGACAAAGCACGCTCAATCTGCGGGCTCTTGGGTGAGCTACCCAGAAGGCTGAGTTTAAATGGACTCTCCTGAGGATGAGTCATACTGTGGGTTGGTGGCCATGGAGACCTTGGAATGTGGCAGTAGTTAAGGGCCTCTGCAGGATTCTCCAACCCGAAGGGCTTGACACAACTCCAACAAGGAAGCTTCCCATGTGGAGATGAGAGGTCTTCTGTCTGGTGCCTCAGGAAAGCCCCGTATGATGGTCTTCGAACCCAGGCCTCTGAGGAGTGATACCTGGACACCAAAGCAAGAGTTCATAATAGGGCCTAGGGGCCTGTCTGGTTCAATCTTCTGTCTCTGCGGATATCTGTCTGTGTGTCTGCATGGAGGTAGTAGTTGCTCAGCTTGTGTCATAATGCCCCTATTTGTCCAGTGCGGCTTGCGGAAGTGGGATGTCCTTGGGGACCTTGAGGTTTCTACTATTTTGTAGAGTTGTGGCCAATGGAATGGGCAGTTTCTTAGGAGAGAGCAGGCACAGTTCTGTGGTGTGGCTCCAGAGACCCCAGCCTGGAGGCTGTGTGGGCCATGGCTGTGCAGACAGACATCCAAAAACCCTAACTCAGCTCAGGTTTGGGGCCGAGGTTACGGCAGGCCTGATCTACAGTCCATGAGGGGAGCTCCTCTGGATATGAAAGAAGGGTGAGAGGGCGGCAGTCGCTCAGGCTTTTGTCTCTGGATGTTTTGTCCACAATGGCCGTTTAATGTAGGAGTTGCCTCATGGGTCGTAGAAGTCTCCCTCTCTGGTAGTTTGTCCAGCCCCCAAGAGTTTGGGGTCATTCTGTGGGAAGGGAAGTGTCCTGTTTTCTGCTTCATGTGTCCCCCCAGTAGAGGGATTCTAGAGCATAGCAGTGGGTACTGACAACTGGAATACTCGCCCTCTGGTTAAGCCTGCGGGCCTATGGATATGACAAGCCCCATATGCAGGATCTTGGTCCAGCCACTGAGAGGCGTTACTTTAATACGGGACTCACGCTGCAGGTCACAATGCATGTCTGTGCCCTAGGCGGCCCTCAAGCACTGGCGTGGCCTTTCGGACAATGCAGGTTTTCCCACATTGAACGTTGGACAATATGCCAACCACAAGGTTTCTGGCCATGGGGAAGGAGGAATTCTAATTTCTGCATCACGTTCACCCCTGGGCAGTGATTGGAGATAAGGTCTAGGTTCTGAAGCCTGAAAACCGAGGTTGGGAAGAGATGACGACTTACAGCCATAGCGGGTCCTATGTGTCCAGGTTGGGGCCAGCTGTCTGGGTGTCGTTTGGGATGTCTTGTCTCAGGCTGTGCCAGACAGGGCATTAGTATACAGGGTGGGCTGTATAATTGCTTTACAATCGAGTGACATGCATTAGAAAATCATTTGGGGTTTCTTATTAGCAGCATAGGGCAAAGTTTTTCTTCTGGAGGGCAGGCAGAGTGCTGCATTGTGGCTTCGGAATTCCCAAACTGGAGGGCTTGTGGGCCAGGAGAGTGAGGACGGAAGTCTGAGAACACAAGCTAGGCATAGGTTTCGGGGCAAGGATATGGCAGGCAACTCTGCAGAGCTGAATTGAGATCTCATGCGTCTGAAGTCTGGTCGAGTTTCAGACTTTGGCTCAGGTTTGAGTTTCTGTCCATGTTGGCCCCTTCAGGAAGGGGGGGCATTATGAGGCCATGGGGGTTCTCCCACTATTGGAGTTGTGAGATGCTCCAAACCGCAAGGATTCCTTCTGTGGGACAATTAAGATTTGTTGGATGGCTCCAGGACGTCTTATAAGGTATTTTTCCAGAACAGGGTTCTAAGTATGGATGCCTGGGCAGCCAGCCTCACATTCCAATTGTATCCTAGCAACAAGAAACGTTTGATCTGCTGGCTTGGGGTAGCAACAGAGGGGGCTGAGTTGAAATGGACTTTTCTGAGGATGGTCTTAATGTTGGTTTGAGTCCATGGAGACCTTGGTATGGGGCAGTGGCACCAGGGCCCTGAAGGATTCTCCTAACCAGAGGTTATGACAAAGCTCCAATGAGCAAGTTTTCCATGGGGAGACGAGATTTGTTCTTATTGGTGCCTCCGGAAACCACCATATGCTGGTATTGGAAACGAGGCCTCTGAGGAGAGATGCCTGGAAACCAAAGCAATGGATCTGATTAGGGCCTAGGGGCCTGTCCGGTTCAATATTCTTTCCTGGGGACATCTGTTGTCTGAGTGGAGGTAGTTGCTCAGCTGGTTTGAGATCACCCCTGTTTGTCCTGGGCGGCCTACACTATTGGGATGGCCTCGGTGACTTTGGAGGTTTTTCCTAATTTGCAAGGTTGTGGCCAATGGAATGGGAAGAATTCCCTTGAAAGGGAAGCACAGTCCTGAGGTGTGGCTCTAGCGACCCAAGTGTGGAGCGTGTGTGGTCCAGGGCTATTTGGACAAAAGTCTGAAAACACAAACTCCACTTAGGTTGGGGGATGTAGGTATGGCCGGCCCGAACTATAGACCGTGAGGAGACCTCTTCGGGATATGAACAAAGGGCGAATGTGAGGTGTTGCTCATGATTTTTTTTGTTTTTTTCTGGAAATGTGTCACCAATTGCCATGGAATGTCGGGGTGTCCTCATGGGCCATCGATGAGGCTCCCTTTCGGGGGATTTGACCCGATCCTGAAAGTTGGGGTCATTCTGTGGGAAGGGAGGAGGCCTTTCTGTTTTTTTGTTTCCTTTTTATTGTTTTTTTTGTTTTGTTTTGTTTTTTTTTACCTCTGGTGGACCACCAAAAGAGGGATTCCAGAGCAGTGTCGTGGTGGGGGCAACTGGACAACCAGATCTCTGGTTAACATTGGGACCTAAGAACATGGCAAGCCCCATATGTGGGCTCTTGGTCCAGACACTGAGAGGCCTTCCTTGAGGATAGGTCTCACACTGAGTTTCACAATGTGGTTTTGTGCCCAAGGAGCCCCTCCAGTCAGGGCGTGGCCTAAAGTACCATGCTGGTGCCTCCTACACTGAACGTTGCACAGAATGGGAACCACAAGTTTTCTGGCCATGGGGAAGATGGAGTTCTAATTTCTGCAACACTTTCACTCCTGGACTGTGATTGGATTTAAGGTCTAGGTTCTGAAGCCTGAAAACTGAGGTTGGGAAGAGATGAAGCCCTAAGGCCATGGTGTGTCCGATGTGCTCAGTGTTTGGCCAGCTGTTGAGTGTGGGTTGGGAGGTGCAGGCTCAGGCTGTGGCAGACAGGGAATAAGTGCCCAGGCTAGACTGTATCATTGGGGTGCAGTCGAGTTTCGTGCAGGATGGTACTCATTTGTGGTTACTGGGTAGCCCCAGAGGGCAACGTTTTTCTTCTGGAGGGAAGACACAGTGCCACATAGTGGTTCCAGAATTCCCAAACTGGAAGGCTTGTGGGCCAGGAGTGTGAGGAAAAAATTCTGAGAACACAAGCCAGACTTAGATTTCGGGGTGAAGGGAAGGCAGCCACCTTCTGCAGAGATGATTCGAGATCCCGTATACCTGAAGACAGAGCTAGGATCAGACGTTGGCTTAGGTCGGAGTTTCTGTCCATGACGGCCTCTTCATGAAGGGGAGGGTGTCACGAGGACATGGAGGTTGTCCGACGATAGGGATTGTGAGATGCTCCAAACCACAATGATTTCTTCGGTGGGACAGTCGAGACCTGTTGGATGGCTCCAGGACATCCCATAAGGAAGTTATCCAGAGCAGGGTTCTAAGGATGGATGCCTGGGCAGCCTGCCTCCCATTCCAGGTGTCTCATAGAGCCAAGGCAAGTTCGATCTGCTGGATCTAGGGGAGCAACCGAGGCGGGTGTTTTGAAATGGGTGAGTTGAGGATGGGTCATAATGTGCATTTGTGTCCATGTAGACCTTGGAATGGGGTGCTTGATCCGGGGCCTTGAGGGATGTTCATAACCGGAGGTTTTGATGGAGCTCTAAAGAGTATGTTTCCTATGTAGAGAAGAGAATTGTTTTGATGAGTGCCTAAGGAATCTCCCATATGCTGGTATTGGAAACCAGGCCTCTGAGGAGAGATGACTGGAATCAAAAGCAATGGATCTGATTAGGGCCTAAGTGCCCTTCCAGTTCAATCTTATTCTATGGGGATATCTGTCTCTGGGTCTGAGTGGAGTTGGTTTCCTAACTTGTGAAAGATCATCCCTGTTTGTCCTGGGCAGCCAACACAATTCAGATGGCCTGGGGGAGTTTGGAGGATTCTCCTAATCTATAGGGTTGTGGCCAATGGAAATGGCAGAATTCCCCTGAAGAGGGAAGCCACAGTCCTGAGGTGTGGCTCCAGGGGCCCCAGCTTGGATGGTGTGTGGGCCAGCACTGTGGGGACAGAAATCTGAAAACACAAACTCAGCTTAGGTTTGGGGATGTATGTATGAAGGCTCGATCTACAGACCGTGAGAATTTTCCGGGCTATGAAAAAAGGGCGAGTATGTGGCGCTTGCTCAGGGTTTTGTCTCTGGATTTTGTGTTAATGGTTGCCGTGGAATGTCGGGGTGTCCTCAAGGGCCATGGACAATTCTTTCTCTGGTGAATTGGCCTGATCCCAAGTGTTTGGGATCATTCTGTGGATGGGAAGAGTCCTTTCTGTATTTTTTTTTTTTTTTTACCTCAGGTGTCCCACCAAAGAGGGATTCCAGAGTAGAGCCCTGAGTAGGGGTGACTAGACATCTCGAACTCTGGTTGAGATTGGGGGACGAGGGGCTTGGCAAGCCCCATATGTGGGCTGTTGTTCCAGTCACTAAGAGGCTTTACATGAGGATAGGGCTCACGCTGAGGGTCACAATGTGTGTTTGTGCACATTGTGGCCCTCAGGGATAGGTGGGGCCTCATAGTCCATGGTGCTTTCTCCTACACTGAACATTGGACAACATGCCAACCACTAGGTTTCTTGCCAAGGCGAAGGAGAAGTTCTGATTCTTGCATCACGTTCACTCCTGAGCAGGGAGTGGAGATAAGGTCTAGGTTCTGAAGGTGAAAACTGAGGTTGGGTAGAGATGATGGCCTAAAGCCATTGTGGGTGTGATATGCTCTGTGTATGGCCAGCTGTCTGGGTGTTGGCCTGGAGGTCTGCCCTCAGGCTGTGTCAGACAGGGCTTTAGTGCACAGGCTAGACTGTATAATTGGGGTATGGTCGAGTGGCATGCAGGTTGTTACTCATTTGGCGTTTCTGGTTAGCCCTATAGGGCAACATTTTTCTTCTGGAGGGCAGGCAGAGTGCTGCATTGTGTCTCCAGAATTGCCAAACTGGAGGGGTGTGGCCAGGATTGTGAGGAATTAAGTCTGAAAACACAAGCTAGCAATAGTTTTGGGGCAAAGAGCATGGCAGGCCCACTCTGCAGAGGCAGAATCGAGATCTACAGGTGAGGTCAGGGCGATTATCAGATGTTGCCTCACGCTGGAGTTTGTGTCCATGACGGCCCCTTAATGAAGGGGGTGGGGGCGTCATGAGTCCAGGGAGGTTTCCCTACGCTGGGAGTTGTGAGCTGCTCCAAACATCAAAGTTTCCTTCTTCAGGACAGTCGAGTACTATTGGATGGTTCCAGGATGCCCCATACAGAAAAACTCGAGAGCAGGGACCTAAGCATCGATGCCGAGAAACGCCAACTCACCTTCCCATTGCCTGGTCGAGACAAGGAACGCTCAATCTGCGGGCTCTTGGGTGAGCTACCCAGAAGGCTGAATTTAAATGGACTCTGCTGAGGATGAGTCATAATGTGGGTTGGTGGCCATGGAGACCTTGGAATGTGGCAGTAGCTAAGGGACTCTGCAGGATTCTCCAACCCGAAGGGATTGACACAACTCCAACAAGGAAGCTTCCCATGTGGAGATGAGAGGTCTTCTGTCTGGTGCCTCAGGAAAGCCCCGTATGCTGGTCTTCGAACCCAGGCCTCTGAGGAGTGATACCTGGACACCAAAGCAAGAGTTCATAATAGGGCCTAGGGGCCTGACTGGTTCAATCTTCTGTCTCTGCGGATATCTGTCTGTGTGTCTGCATGGAGGTAGTAGTTGCTCAGCTTGTGTCATAATGCCCCTATTTGTCCAGTGCGGCTTGCGGTAGTGGGATGTCCTTGGGGACCTTGAGGTTTCTACTATTTTGTAGAGTTGTGGCCAATGGAATGGGCAGTTTCTTAGGAGAGAGCAGGCACAGTTCTGTGGTGTGGCTCCAGAGACCCCAGCCTGGAGGCTGTGTGGGCCATGGCTGTGTAGACAGACAAAAAAAAACACTATCTCAGCTCAGGTTTGGGGCCGAGGTTATGGCAGGCCTGATCTACAGTCCATGAGGGGAGCTCCTCTGGATATGAAAGAAGGGTGAGAGGGAGGCAGTCGCTCAGGCTTTTGTCTCTGGATGTTTTGTCCACAATGGCCGTTGAATGTAGGAGTTGCCTCATGGGTCGTAGAAGTCTCCCTCTCTGGTAGTTTGTCCAGCCCCCAAGAGTTTGGGGTCATTCTGTGGGAAGGGAAGTGTCCTGTTTTCTGCTTCATGTGTCCCCCCAGTAGTGGGATTCTAGAGCATAGCAGTGGGTACTGACAACTGGAATACTCGCCCTCTGGTTAAGCCTGGGGGCCTATGGATATGACAAGCCCCATATGCAAGATCTTGGTCCAGCCACTGAGAGGCGTTACTTTAATACGGGACTCACGCTGCAGGTCACAATGCATGTCTGTGCCCTAGGCGGCCCTCAAGCACTGGCGTGGCCTTTCGGACAATGCAGGTTTTCCCACATTGAACGTTGGACAACATGCCAACCACAAGGTTTCTGGCCATGGGGAAGGAGGAATTCTAATTTCTGCATCACGTTCACCCCTGGGCAGTGATTGGAGATAAGGTCTAGGTTCTGAAGTATGAAAACCGAGGTTGGGAAGAGATGACGACCTACAGCCATAGCGGGTCCTATGTGTCCAGGTTGGGGCCAGCTGTCTGGGTGTCGTTTGGGATGTCTTGTCTCAGGCTGTGCCAGACAGGGCATTAGTATACAGGGTGGGCTGTATAATTGCTTTACAATCGAGTGGCATGCATTAGAAAATCATTTGGGGTTTCTTATTAGCAGCATAGGGCAAAGTTTTTCTTCTGGAGGGCAGGCAGAGTGATGCATTGTGGCTTCGGAATTCCCAAACTGGAGGGCTTGTGGGCCAGGAGAGTGAGGACGGAAGTCTGAGAACACAAGCTAGGCATAGGTTTCGGGGCAAGGATATGGCAGGCAACTCTGCAGAGCTGAATTGAGATCTCATGCGTATGAAGTCTGGTCGAGTTTCAGACTTTGGCTCAGGTTTGAGTTTCTGTCCATGTTGGCCCCTTCAGGAAGGGGGGGCATTATGAGGCCATGGGGGTTTTCCCACTATTGGAGTTGTGAGATGCTCCAAACCGCAAGGATTCCTTCTGTGGGACAATTAAGATTTGTTGGATGGCTCCAGGACGTCTTATAAGGTATTTTTCCAGAACAGGGTTCTAAGTATGGATGCCTGGGCAGCCAGCCTCACATTCCAATTGTCTCCTAGCAACAAGAAACGTTTGATCTGCTGGCTTGGGGTAGCAACAGAGGGGGCTGAGTTGAAATGGACTTTCCTGAGGATGGTCTTAATGTTGGTTTGAGTCCATGGAGACCTTGGTATGGGGCAGTGGCACCAGGGCCCTGAAGGATTCTCCTAACCAGAGGTTATGACAAAGCTCCAATGAGCAAGTTTCCATGGGGAGACGAGATTTGTTCTTATTGGTGCCTCAGGAAACCACCATATGCTGGTATTGGAAACGAGGCCTCTGAGGAGAGATGCCTGGAAACCAAAGCAATGGATCTGATTAGGGCCTAGGGGCCTGTCCGGTTCAATATTCTTTCCTGGGGACATCTGTTGTCTGAGTGGAGGTAGTTGCTCAGCTGGTTTGAGATCACCCCTGTTTGTCCTGGGCGGCCTACACTATTGGGATGGCCTCGGTGACTTTGGAGGTTTTTCCTAATTTGCAAGGTTGTGGCCAATGGAATGGGAAGAATTCCCTTGAAAGGGAAGCACAGTCCTGAGGTGTGGCTCCAGGGACCCAAGTGTGGAGCGTGTGTGGTCCAGGGCTATTTGGACAAAAGTCTGAAAACACAAACTCCACTTAGGTTGGGGGATGTAGGTATGGCCGGCCCGATCTATAGACCGTGAGGAGACCTCTTCGGGATATGAACAAAGGGCGAATGTGAGGTGTTGCTCATGCTTTTTTTTTTTTTTTTCTGGAAATGTGTCACCAATTGCCATGGAATGTCAGGGTGTCCTCATGGGCCATCGATGAGGCACCCTTTCTGGGGATTTGACCCGATCCTGAAAGTTTGGGTTCATTCTGTGGGAAGGGAGGAGGCCTTTCTGTTTTTTTGTTTCCTTTTTATTGTTTTTTTTGTTTTGTTTTGTTTTTTTTTACCTCTGGTGGACCACCAAAAGAGGGATTCCAGAGCAGTGTCGTGGTGGGGGCAACTGGACAACCAGATCTCTGGTTAACATTGGGACCTAAGAACATGGCAAGCCCCATATGTGGGCTCTTGGTCCAGACACTGAGAGGCCTTCCTTGAGGATAGGTCTCACACTGAGTTTCACAATGTGGTTTTGTGCCCAAGGAGCCCCTCCAGTCAGGGCGTGGCCTAAAGTACCATGCTGGTGCCTCCTACACTGAACGTTGCACAGAATGGGAACCACAAGTTTTCTGGCCATGGGGAAGATGGAGTTCTAATTTCTGCAACACTTTCACTCCTGGACTGTGATTGGATTTAAGGTCTAGGTTCTGAAGCCTGAAAACTGAGGTTGGGAAGAGATGAAGCCCTAAGGCCATGGTGTGTCCGATGTGCTCAGTGTTTGGCCAGCTGTTGAGTGTGGGTTGGGAGGTGCAGGCTCAGGCTGTGGCAGACAGGGAATAAGTGCCCAGGCTAGACTGTATCATTGGGGTGCAGTCGAGTTTCGTGCAGGATGGTACTCATTTGTGGTTACTGGGTAGCCCCAGAGGGCAACGTTTTTCTTCTGGAGGGAAGACACAGTGCCACATAGTGGTTCCAGAATTCCCAAACTGGAAGGCTTGTGGGCCAGGAGTGTGAGGAAAAAATTCTGAGAACACAAGCCAGACTTAGATTTCGGGGTGAAGGGAAGGCAGCCACCTTCTGCAGAGATGATTCGAGATCCCGTATACCTGAAGACAGAGCTAGGATCAGACGTTGGCTTTGGTCGGAGTTTCTGTCCATGACGGCCTCTTCATGAAGGGGAGGGTGTCACGAGGACATGGAGGTTGTCCGACGATGGGGATTGTGAGATGCTCCAAACCACAATGATTTCTTCGGTGGGACAGTCGAGACCTGTTGGATGGCTCCAGGACATCCCATAAGGAAGTTATCCAGAGCAGGGTTCTAAGGATGGATGCCTGGGCAGCCTGCCTCCCATTCCAGGTGTCTCATAGAGCCAAGGCAAGTTCGATCTGCTGGATCTAGGGGAGCAACCGAGGCGGGTGTTTTGAAATGGGTGAGTTGAGGATGGGTCATAATGTGCATTTGTGTCCATGTAGACCTTGGAATGGGGTGCTTGATCCGGGGCCTTGAGGGATGTTCATAACCGGAGGTTTTGATGGAGCTCTAAAGAGTATGTTTCCTATGTAGAGAAGAGAATTGTTTTGATGAGTGCCTAAGGAATCTCCCATATGCTGGTATTGGAAACCAGGCCTCTGAGGAGAGATGACTGGAATCAAAAGCAATGGATCTGATTAGGGCCTAAGTGCCCTTCCAGTTCAATCTTATTCTATGGGGATATCTGTCTCTGGGTCTGAGTGGAGTTGGTTTCCTAACTTGTGAAAGATCATCCCTGTTTGTCCTGGGCAGCCAACACAATTCAGATGGCCTGGGGGAGTTTGGAGGATTCTCCTAATCTATAGGGTTGTGGCCAATGGAAATGGCAGAATTCCCCTGAAGAGGGAAGCCACAGTCCTGAGGTGTGGCTCCAGGGGCCCCAGCTTGGATGGTGTGTTGGCCAGCACTGTGGGGACAGAAGTCTGAAAACACAAACTCAGCTTAGGTTTGGGGATGTATGTATGAAGGCTCGATCTACAGACCGTGAGAATTTTCCGGGCTATGAAAAAAGGGCGAGTATGTGGCGCTTGCTCAGGGTTTTGTCTCTGGATTTTGTGTTAATGGTTGCCGTGGAATGTCGGGGTGTCCTCAAGGGCCATGGACAATTCTTTCTCTGGTGATTTGGCCTGATCCCAAGTGTTTGGGATCATTCTGTGGATGGGAAGAGTCCTTTCTGTATTTTTTTTTTACCTCAGGTGTCCCACCAAAGAGGGATTCCAGAGTAGAGCCCTGAGTAGGGGTGACTAGACATCTCGAACTCTGGTTGAGATTGGGGGACGAGGGGCTTGGCAAGCCCCATATGTGGGCTGTTGTTCCAGTCACTAAGAGGCTTTACATGAGGATAGGGCTCACGCTGAGGGTCACAATGTGTGTTTGTGCACATTGTGGCCCTCAGGGATAGGTGGGGCCTCATAGTCCATGGTGCTTTCTCCTACACTGAACATTGGACAACATGCCAACCACTAGGTTTCTTGCCAAGGCGAAGGAGAAGTTCTGATTCTTGCATCACGTTCACTCCTGAGCAGTGAGTGGAGATAAGGTCTAGGTTCTGAAGGTGAAAACTGAGGTTGGGTAGAGATGATGGCCTAAAGCCATTGTGGGTGTGATATGCTCTGTGTATGGCCAGCTGTCTGGGTGTTGGCCTGGAGGTCTACCCTCAGGCTGTGTCAGACAGGGCTTTAGTGCACAGGCTAGACTGTATAATTGGGGTATGGTCGAGTGGCATGCAGGTTGTTACTCATTTGGCGTTTCTGGTTAGCCCTATAGGGCAACATTTTTCTTCTGGAGGGCAGGCAGAGTGCTGCATTGTGTCTCCAGAGTTGCCAAACTGGAGGGGTGTGGCCAGGATTGTGAGGAAGTAAGTCTGAAAACACAAGCTAGCAATAGTTTTGGGGCAAAGAGCATGGCAGGCCCACTCTGCAGAGGCAGAATCGAGATCTACAGGTGAGGTCAGGGCGATTATCAGATGTTGCCTCACGCTGGAGTTTGTGTCCATGACGGCCCCTTAATGAAGGGGGTGGGGGCGTCATGAGTCCAGGGAGGTTTCCCTACGCTGGGAGTTGTGAGCTGCTCCAAACATCAAAGTTTCCTTCTTCAGGACAGTCGAGTACTATTGGATGGTTCCAGGATGCCCCATACAGAAAAACTCGAGAGCAGGGACCTAAGCATCGATGCCGAGAAACGCCAACTCACCTTCCCATTGCCTGGTCGAGACAAGGAACGCTCAATCTGCGGGCTCTTGGGTGAGCTACCCAGAAGGCTGAATTTAAATGGACTCTGCTGAGGATGAGTCATAATGTGGGTTGGTGGCCATGGAGACCTTGGAATGTGGCAGTAGCTAAGGGACTCTGCAGGATTCTCCAACCCGAAGGGATTGACACAACTCCAACAAGGAAGCTTCCCATGTGGAGATGAGAGGTCTTCTGTCTGGTGCCTCAGGAAAGCCCCGTATGCTGGTCTTCGAACCCAGGCCTCTGAGGATTGATACCTGGACACCAAAGCAAGAGTTCATAATAGGGCCTAGGGTCCTGACTGGTTCAATCTTCTGTCTCTGCGGATATCTGTCTGTGTGTCTGCATGGAGGTAGTAGTTGCTCAGCTTGTGTCATAATGCCCCTATTTGTCCAGTGCGGCTTGCGGTAGTGGGATGTCCTTGGGGACCTTGAGGTTTCTACTATTTTGTAGAGTTGTGGCCAATGGAATGGGCAGTTTCTTAGGAGAGAGCAGGCACAGTTCTGTGGTGTGGCTCCAGAGACCCCAGCCTGGAGGCTGTGTGGGACATGGCTGTGTAGACAGACAAAAAAAAACACTATCTCAGCTCAGGTTTGGGGCCGAGGTTACGGCAGGCCTGATCTACAGTCCATGAGGGGAGCTCCTCTGGATATGAAAGAAGGGTGAGAGGGAGGCAGTCGCTCAGGCTTTTGTCTCTGGATGTTTTGTCCACAATGGCCGTTGAATGTAGGAGTTGCCTCATGGGTCGTAGAAGTCTCCCTCTCTGGTAGTTTGTCCAGCCCCCAAGAGTTTGGGGTCATTCTGTGGGAAGGGAAGTGTCCTGTTTTCTGCTTCATGTGTCCCCCCAGTAGTGGGATTCTAGAGCATAGCAGTGGGTACTGACAACTGGAATACTCGCCCTCTGGTTAAGCCTGGGGGCCTATGGATATGACAAGCCCCATATGCAAGATCTTGGTCCAGCCACTGAGAGGCGTTACTTTAATACGGGAATCACGCTGCAGGTCACAATGCATGTCTGTGCCCTAGGCGGCCCTCAAGCACTGGCGTGGCCTTTCGGACAATGCAGGTTTTCCCACATTGAACGTTGGACAACATGCCAACCACAAGGTTTCTGGCTATGGGGAAGGAGGAATTCTAATTTCTGCATCACGTTCACCCCTGGGCAGTGATTGGAGATAAGGTCTAGGTTCTGAAGCCTGAAAACCGAGGTTGGGAAGAGATGACGACCTACAGCCATAGCGGGTCCTATGTGTCCAGGTTGGGGCCAGCTGTCTGGGTGTCGTTTGGGATGTCTTGTCTCAGGCTGTGCCAGACAGGGCATTAGTATACAGGGTGGGCTGTATAATTGCTTTACAATCGAGTGGCATGCATTAGAAAATCATTTGGGGTTTCTTATTAGCAGCATAGGGCAAAGTTTTTCTTCTGGAGGGCAGGCAGAGTGCTGCATTGTGGCTTCGGAATTCCCAAACTGGAGGGCTTGTGGGCCAGGAGAGTGAGGACGGAAGTCTGAGAACACAAGCTAGGCATAGGTTTCTGGGCAAGGATATGGCAGGCAACTCTGCAGAGCTGAATTGAGATCTCATGCGTCTGAAGTCTGGTTGAGTTTCAGACTTTGGCTCAGGTTTGAGTTTCTGTCCATGTTGGCCCCTTCAGGAAGGGGGGGCATTATGAGGCCATGGGGGTTCTCCCACTATTGGAGTTGTGAGATGCTCCAAACCGCAAGGATTCCTTCTGTGGGACAATTAAGATTTGTTGGATGGCTCCAGGACGTCTTATAAGGTATTTTTCCAGAACAGGGTTCTAAGTATGGATGCCTGGGCAGCCAGCCTCACATTCCAATTGTATCCTAGCAACAAGAAACGTTTGATCTGCTGGCTTGGGGTAGCAACAGAGGGGGCTGAGTTGAAATGGACTTTCCTGAGGATGGTCTTAATGTTGGTTTGAGTCCATGGAGACCTTGGTATGGGGCAGTGGCACCAGGGCCCTGAAGGATTCTCCTAACCAGAGGTTATGACAAAGCTCCAATGAGCAAGTTTTCCATGGGGAGACGAGATTTGTTCTTATTGGTGCCTCAGGAAACCACCATATGCTGGTATTGGAAACGAGGCCTCTGAGGAGAGATGCCTGAAAACCAAAGCAATGGATCTGATTAGGGCCTAGGGGCCTGTCCGGTTCAATATTCTTTCCTGGGGACATCTGTTGTCTGAGTGGAGGTAGTTGCTCAGCTGGTTTGAGATCACCCCTGTTTGTCCTGGGCGGCCTACACTATTGGGATGGCCTCGGTGACTTTGGAGGTTTTTCCTAATTTGCAAGGTTGTGGCCAATGGAATGGGAAGAATTCCCTTGAAAGGGAAGCACAGTCCTGAGGTGTGGCTCCAGGGACCCAAGTGTGGAGCGTGTGTGGTCCAGGGCTATTTGGACAAAAGTCTGAAAACACAAACTCCACTTAGGTTGGGGGATGTAGGTATGGCCGGCCCGATCTATAGACCGTGAGGAGACCTCTTCGGGATATGAACAAAGGGCGAATGTGAGGTGTTGCTCATGCTTTTTTTTTTTTTTTCTGGAAATGTGTCACCAATTGCCATGGAATGTCGGGGTGTCCTCATGGGCCATCGATGAGGCTCCCTTTCTGGGGATTTGACCCGATCCTGAAAGTTTGGGTTCATTCTGTGGGAAGGGAGGAGGCCTTTCTGTTTTTTTGTTTCCTTTTTATTGTTTTTTTTGTTTTGTTTTGTTTTTTTTTACCTCTGGTGGACCACCAAAAGAGGGATTCCAGAGCAGTGTCGTGGTGGGGGCAACTGGACAAACAGATCTCTGGTTAACATTGGGACCTAAGAACATGGCAAGCCCCATATGTGGGCTCTTGGTCCAGACACTGAGAGGCCTTCCTTGAGGATAGGTCTCACACTGAGTTTCACAATGTGGTTTTGTGCCCAAGGAGCCCCTCCAGTCAGGGCGTGGCCTAAAGTACCATGCTGGTGCCTCCTACACTGAACGTTGCACAGAATGGGAACCACAAGTTTTCTGGCCATGGGGAAGATGGAGTTCTAATTTCTGCAACACTTTCACTCCTGGACTGTGATTGGATTTAAGGTCTAGGTTCTGAAGCCTGAAAACTGAGGTTGGGAAGAGATGAAGCCCTAAGGCCATGGTGTGTCCGATGTGCTCAGTGTTTGGCCAGCTGTTGAGTGTGGGTTGGGAGGTGCAGGCTCAGGCTGTGGCAGACAGGGAATAAGTGCCCAGGCTAGACTGTATCATTGGGGTGCAGTCGAGTTTCGTGCAGGATGGTACTCATTTGTGGTTACTGGGTAGCCCCAGAGGGCAACGTTTTTCTTCTGGAGGGAAGACACAGTGCCACATAGTGGTTCCAGAATTCCCAAACTGGAAGGCTTGTGGGCCAGGAGTGTGAGGAAAAAATTCTGAGAACACAAGCCAGACTTAGATTTCGGGGTGAAGGGAAGGCAGGCACCCTCTGCAGAGATGATTCGAGATCCCGTATACCTGAAGACAGAGCTAGGATCAGACGTTGGCTTTGGTCGGAGTTTCTGTCCGTGACGGACTCTTCATGAAGGGGAGGGTGTCACGAGGACATGGAGGTTGTCCGACGATGGGAATTGTGAGATGCTCCAAACCACAATGATTTCTTCGGTGGGACAGTCGAGACCTGTTGGATGGCTCCAGGACATCCCATAAGGAAGTTATCCAGAGCAGGGTTCTAAGGATGGATGCCTGGGCAGCCTGCCTCCCATTCCAGGTGTCCCATAGAGCCAAGGCAAGTTCGATCTGCTGGATCTAGGGGAGCAACCGAGGCGGGTGTGTTGAAATGGGTGAGTTGAGGATGGGTCATAATGTGCATTTGTGTCCATGTAGACCTTGGAATGGGGTGCTTGATCCGGGGCCTTGAGGGATGTTCATAACCGGAGGTTTTGATGGATCTCTAAAGAGTATGTTTCCTATGTAGAGAAGAGAATTGTTTTGATGAGTGCCTAAGGAATCTCCCATATGCTGGTATTGGAAACCAGGCCTCTGAGGAAAGATGACTGGAATCAAAAGCAATGGATCTTATTAGGGCCTAAGTGCCCTTCCAGTTCAATCTTATTCTATGGGGATATCTGTCTCTGGGTCTGAGTGGAGTTGGTTTCCTAACTTGTTAAAGATCATCCCTGTTTGTCCTGGGCAGCCAACACAATTCGGATGGCCTGGGGGAGTTTGGAGGATTCTCCTAATCTATAGGGTTGTGGCCAATGGAAATGGCAGAATTCCCCCGGAGAGGGAAACCACAGTCCTGAGGTGTGGCTCCAGGGGCCCCAGCTTGGATGGTGTGTGGGCCAGGACTGTGGGGACAGAAGTCTGAAAACACAAACTCAGCTTAGGTTTGGGGATGTATGTATGAAGGCTCGATCTACAGACCGTGAGAATTTTCCGGGCTATGAACAAAGGGCGAGTATGTGGCGCTTGCTCAGGGTTTTGTCTCTGGATTTTGTGTCAATGGTGGCCGTGGAATGTCGGGGTGTCCTCAAGGTCCATGGACAATTCTTTCTCTTGTGATTTGGCCTGATCCCAAGTGGTTGGGATCATTCTGTGGATGGGAAGAGTCCTTTCTGTATTTTTTTTTTTACCTCAAGTGGTCCACCAAAGAGGGATTCCCGAGTAGAGCCCTGAGCAGGGGTGACTAGACATCTCGAACTCTGGTTGAGATTGGGGGACTAGGGGCTTGGCAAGCACCATATGGGGGCTGTTGTTGCAGTCACTAAGAGGCTTTATATGAGGATAGGGCTCACGCTGAGGGTCACAATGTGTATTTGTGCACATTGTGGCCCTCAGGGATAGGTGGGGCCTCATAGTCCATGCTGCTCTCTCCTACAATGAACATTGGACAACATGCCAACCACTAGGTTTCTTGCCAAGGCGAAGGAGAAGTTCTGATTCTTGCATCACGTTCACTCCTGAGCAGTGAGTGGAGATAAGTTCTATGTTCTGAAGGTGAAAACTGAGGTTGGGTAGAGATGATGGCCTAAAGCCATTGTGGGTGTGATATGCTCTGTGTACGGCCAGATGTCTGGGTGTTGGACTGGAGGTCTGCCCTCAGGCTGTGTCAGACAGGGCTTTAGTGCACAGGCTAGACTGTATAATTGGGGTATGGTCGAGTGGCATGCAGGTTGTTACTCATTTGGCGTTTCTGGTTAGCCCTATAGGACAACATTTTTCTTCTGGGGGGCAGGCAGAGTGCTGCATTGTGTCTCCAGAATTGCCAAACTGGAGGGGTGTGGCCAGGATTGTGAGGAAGGAAGTCTGAAAACACAAGCTAGCACGAGTTTTGGGGCCAAGAGCATGGCAGGCCCACTCTGCAAGGCTGAATCGAGATCTCCTGCAGGTGAGGTCATGGCGATTATCAGATGTTGCCTCAAGCTGGAGTTTGTGTCCATGACGGCCCCTTCCTGAAGGGGGTGGGGGCGTCATGAGGCCAGGGAGGTTTCCCTACGCTGGGAGTTGTGAGCTGCTCCAAACTTCAAAGTTTCCTTCTTCAGGACAGTCGAGTACTATTGGATGGTTCCAGGATGCCCCATACAGAAAGACTCGAGAGCAGGGGCCTAAGCATGGATGCCGAGAAACGCCAACTCACTTCCCATTGCCTGGTCGAGACAAGGCACGCTCAATCTGCGGGCTCTTGGGTGAGCTACCCAGAAGGCTGAGTTTAAATGGACTCTGCCGAGGAAGAGTCATAATGTGGGTTGGTGGCCATGGAGACCTTGGAATGTGGCAGTAGTTAAGGGACTCTGCAGCATTCTCCAACCCGAAGGGCTTGACACAACTGCAACAAGGAAGCTTTCCATGTGGAGATGAGAGGTCTTCTGTCTGGTGCCTCAGGAAAGCCCCGTATGCTGGTCTTCGAACCCAGGCCTCTGAGGAGTGATAACTGGACACCAAAGCAAGAGTTCATAATAGGGCCTAGGGGCCTGTCTGGTTCAATCTTCTGTCTCTGCGGATATCTGTCTGTGTGTCTGCATGGAGGTAGTAGTTGCTCAGCTTGTGTCATAATGCCCCTATTTGTCCAGTGCGGCTTGCGGTAGTGGGATGTCCTTGGGGACCTTGAGGTTTCTACTATTTTGTAGAGTTGTGGCCAATGGAATGGGCAGTTTCTTAGGAGAGAGCAGGCACAGTTCTGTGGTGTGGCTCCAGAGACCCCAGCCTGGAGGCTGTGTGGGCCATGGCTGTGCAGACAGACATCCAAAAACCCTAACTCAGCTCAGGTTTGGGGCCGAGGTTATGGCAGGCCTGATCTACAGTCCATGAGGGGAGCTCCTCTGGATATGAAAGAAGGGTGAGAGGGCGGCAGTCGCTCAGGCTTTTGTCTCTGGATGTTTTGTCCACAATGGCCGTTTAATGTAGGAGTTGCCTCATGGGTCGTAGAAGTCTCCCTCTCTGGTAGTTTGTCCAGCCCCCAAGAGTTTGGGGTCATTCTGTGGGAAGGGAAGTGTCCTGTTTTCTGCGTCATGTGCCCCCCCAGTAGAGGGATTCTAGAGCATAGCAGTGGGTACTGACAACTGGAATACTCGCCCTCTGGTTAAGCCTGTGGGCCTATGGATATGACAAGCCCCATATGCAGGATCTTGGTCCAGCCACTGAGAGGCGTTACTTTAATACGGGACTCACGCTGCAGGTCACAATGCATGTCTGTGCCCTAGGCGGCCCTCAAGCACTGGCGTGGCCTTTCGGACAATGCAGGTTTTCCCACATTGAACGTTGGACAACATGCCAACCACAAGGTTTCTGGCCATGGGGAAGGAGGAATTCTAATTTCTGCATCACGTTCACCCCTGGGCAGTGATTGGAGATAAGGTCTAGGGTCTGAAGCCTGAAAACCGATGTTGGGAAGAGATGACGACCTGCACCCATAATGGGTCCTATGTGTCCAGGTTGGGGCCAGCTGTCTGGGTGTCGTTTGGGATGACTTGTCTCAGGCTGTGCCAGACAGGGCATTAGTATACAGGGTGGGCTGTATAATTGCTTTACAATCGAGTGGCATGCATTAGAAAATCATTTGGGGTTTCTTATTAGCAGCATAGGGCAAAGTTTTTCTTCTGGAGGGCAGGCAGAGTGCTGCATTGTGGCTTCGGAATTCCCAAACTGGAGGGCTTGTGGGCCAGGAGAGTGAGGACGGAAGTCTGATAACACAAGCTAGGCTTAGGTTTCGGGGCAAGGACATGGCAGGCACACTCTGCAGAGCTGAATTGAGATCTCATGCGTCTGAAGTCAGGTCGAGGTTCAGACTTTGGCTCAGGTTTGAGTTTCTGTCCATGTTGTCCCCTTCAGGTAGGGGGGGGCATTAGGAGGCCATGGGGGTTTTCCCACTATTGGAGTTGTGAGATGCTCCAAACCGCAAGGATTCCTTCTGTGGGACAATTAAGATTTGTTGGATGGCTCCAGGACGTCTTATAAGGTATTTTTCCAGAACAGGGTTCTAAGTATGGATGCCTGGGCTGCCAGCCTCACATTCCAATTGTCTCCTAGCAACAAGAAACGTTTGATCTGCTGGCTTGGGGTAGCAACAGAGGGGGCTGAGTTGAAATGGACTTTCCTGAGGATGGTCTTAATGTTGGTTTGAGTCCATGGAGACCTTGGTATGGGGCAGTGGCACCAGGGCCCTGAAGGATTCTCCTAACCAGAGGTTATGACAAAGCTCCAATGAGCAAGTTTTCCATGGGGAGACGAGATATGTTCTTATTGGTGCCTCAGGAAACCACCATATGCTGGTATTGGAAACGAGGCCTCTGAGGAGAGATGCCTGGAAACCAAAGCATTGGATCTGATTAGGGCCTTGGGGCCTGTCCGGTTCAATATTCTTCTCTGGGGACATCTGTTGTCTGATTGGAGGTAGTTGCTCAGCTGGTTTGAGATCACCCCTGTTTGTCCTGGGCGGCCTACACTATTGGGATGGCCTCGGTGACTTTGGAGGTTTTTCCTAATTTGCAAGGTTGTGGCCAATGGAATGGGAAGAATTCCCTTGAAAGGGAAGCACAGTCCTGAGGTGTGGCTCCAGGGACCCAAGTGTGGAGCGTGTGTGGTCCAGGGCTATTTGGACAAAAGTCTGAAAACACAAACTCCACTTAGGTTGGGGGATGTAGGTATGGCCGGACCGATCTATAGACTGTGAGGAGACCTCTTCGGGATATGAACAAAGGGCGAATGTGAGGTGTTGCTCAGGTTTTTTTTTTTTTTCTGGAAATGTGTCACCGATTGCCATGGAATGTCGGGGTGTCCTCATGGGCCATCGATGATGCTCCCTTTCTGGGGATTTGACCCGATCCTAAAAGTTTGGGGTCATTCTGTGGGAAGGGAGGAGGCCTTTCTGTTTTTTTTGTTTCCTTTTTTTTTTTTTTTTTACCTCAGGTGGACCACCAAAAGAGGGATTCCTGAGCAGTGTCGTGGGTGGGGGCAACTGGACAACCAGACCTCTGGTTAACATTGGGACCTAAGAACATGGCAAGCCCCATATGTGGGCTCTTGGTCCAGACACTGAGAGGCCTTCCTTGAGGATAGGTCTCACACTGAGTTTCACAATGTGGTTTTGTGCCCAAGGATCCCCTCCAGTCAGGGCGTGGCCTAAAGTACCATGCTGGTGCCTCCTACACTGAAAGTTGCACAGTATGGGAACCACAAGTTTTCTGGCCATGGGGAAGATGGAGTTCTAATTTCTGCAACACTTTCACTCCTGGACTGTGATTGGATTTAAGGTCTAGGTTCTGAAGCCTGAAAACTGAGCTTGGGAAGAGATGAAGCCCTAAGGCCATGGTGTGTCTGATGTGCTCAGTGTTCGGCCAGCTGTTGAGTGTGGGTTGGGAGTGCAGGCTCAGGCTGTGGCAAACAGGGTATAAGTGCCCAGGCTAGACTGTATCATTGGGGTGCAGTCGAGTTTCGTGCAGGATGGTACTCATTTGTGGTTAATGGGTAGCCCCAGAGGGCAACGTTTTTCTTCTGGAGGGAAGACATAGTGCCACATAGTGGTTCCAGATTCCCAAACTGGAAGGCTTGTGGTCCAGGAGTGTGAGGAAAAAATTCTGAGAACACAAGCCAGACTTAGATTTCGGGGTGAAGGGAAGGCAGGCACCCTCTGAAGAGATGATTCGAGATCCCGTATACCTGAAGACAGAGCTAGGATCAGACGTTGGCTTAGGTCGGAGTTTCTGTCCGTGACGGCCCATTCATGAAGGGGAGGGTGTCACGAGGACATGGAGGTTGTCCGACGATGGGAATTGTGAGATGCTCCAAACCACAATGATTTCTTCGGTGGGACAGTCGAGACCTGTTTGATGGCTCCAGGACATCCCATAAGGAAGTTATCCAGAGCAGGGTTCTAAGGATGGATGCCTGGGCAGCCTGCCTCCCATTCCAGGTGTCCCATAGAGCCAAGGCAAGTTCGATCTGCTGGATCTAGGGGAGCAACCGAGGCGGGTGTGTTGAAATGGGTGAGTTGAGGATGGGTCATAATGTGCATTTGTGTCCATGTAGACCTTGGAATGGGGTGCTTGATCCGGGGCCTTTAGGGATGTTCATAACCGGAGGTTTTGATGGAGCTCTAAAGAGTATGTTTCCTATGTAGAGAAGAGAATTGTTTTGATGAGTGCCTAAGGAATCTCCCATATGCTGGTATTGGAAACCAGGCCTCTGAGGAGAGATGACTGGAATCAAAAGCAATGGATCTGATTAGGGCCTAAGTGCCCTTCCAGTTCAATCTTATTCTATGGGGATATCTGTCTCTGGGTCTAAGTGGAGTTGGTTTCCTAACTTGTGAAAGATCATCCCTGTTTGTCCTGGGCAGCCAACACAATTCGGATGGCCTGGGGGAGTTTGGAGGATTCTCCTAATCTATAGGGTTCTGGCCAATGGAAATGGCAGAATTCCCCTGGAGAGGGAAGCCACAGTCCTGAGGTGTGGCTCCAGGGGCCCCAGCTTGGATGGTGTGTGGGCCAGGACTGTGGGGACAGAAGTCTGAAAACACAAACTCAGCTTAGGTTTGGGGATGTATGTATGAAGGCTCGATCTACAGACCGTGAGAATTTTCCGGGCTATGAACAAAGGGCCTGTATGTGGCGCTTGCTCAGGGTTTTGTCTCTGGATTTTGTGTCAATGTTGGCCGTGGAATGTCGGGGTGTCCTCAAGGGCCATGGACAATTCTTTCTCTGGTGATTTGGCCTGATCCCAAGTGGTTGGGATCATTCTGTGGATGGGAAGAGTCCTTTCTGTATTTTTTTTTTTTTTACCTCAGGTGTCCCACCAAAGAGGGATTCCAGAGTAGAGCCCTGAGTAGGGGTGACTAGACATCTCGAACTCTGGTTGAGATTGGGGGACTAGGGGCTTGGCAAGCCCCATATGTGGGCTGTTGTTCCAGTCACTAAGAGGCTTTACATGAGGATAGGGCTCACGCTGAGGGTCATAATGTGTGTTTGTGCACATTGTGGCCCTCAGGGATAGGTGGGGCCTCATAGTCCATGCTGCTTTCTCCTACAATGAACATTGGACAACATGCCAACCACTGGGTTTCTTGCCAAGGCGAAGGAGAAGTTCTGATTCTTGCATCACGTTCACTCCTGAGCAGTGAGTGGAGATAAGGTCTAGGTTCTGAAGGTGAAAACTGAGGTTGGGTAGAGATGATGGCCTAAAGCCATTGTGGGTGTGATATGCTCAGTGTACGGCCAGCTGTCTGGGTGTTGGACTGGAGGTCTGCCCTCAGGCTGTGTCAGACAGGGCTTTAGTGCACAGGCTAGACTGTATAATTGGGGTATGGTCGAGTGGCATGCAGGTTGTTACTCATTTGGCGTTTCTGGTTAGCCCTATAGGGCAACATTTTTCTTCTGGAGGGCAGGCAGAGTGCTGCATTGTGTCTCCAGAATTGCCAAACTGGAGGGGTGTGGCCAGGATTGTGAGGAAGGAAGTCTGAAAACACAAGCTAGCACGAGTTTTGGGGCCAAGAGCATGGCAGGCCCACTCTGCAGAGGCAGAATCGAGATCTCCTGCAGATGAGGTCAGGGCGATTATCAGATGTTGCCTCAAGCTGGAGTTTGTGTCCATGACGGCCCCTTAATGAAGGGGGTGGGGGCGTCATGAGGCCAGGGAGGTTTCCTACGCTGGGAGTTGTGAGCTGCTCCAAACTTCAAAGTTTCCTTCTTCAGGACAGTCGAGTACTATTGGATGGTTCCAGGATACCCCATATAGAAAGACTCGAGAGCAGGGCCCTAAGCATGGATGCCGAGAAACGCCAACTCACCTTCCCATTGCCTGGTCGAGAGAAGGAACGCTCAATCTGCGGGCTCTTGGGTGAGCTACCCAGAAGGCTGAATTTAAATGGACTCTGCTGAGGATGAGTCATAATGTGGGTTGGTGGCCATGGAGACCTTGGAATGTGGCAGTAGTTAAGGGATTCTGCAGGATTCTCCAACCCGAAGGGATTGACACAACTCCAACAGGAAGCTTCCCATGTGGAGATGAGAGGTCTTCTGTCTGGTGCCTCAGGAAAGCCCCATATGCAGGTCTTCGAACCCAGGCATCTGAGAAGTGATACCTGGACACCAAAGCAAGAGTTCATAATAGGGCCTAGGGGCCTGTCTGGTTCAATCTTCTGTCTCTGCGGATATCTGTCTGTGTGTCTGCATGGAGGTAGTAGTTGCTCAGCTTGTGTCATAATGCCCCTATTTGTCCAGTGCGGCTTGCGGTAGTGGGATGTCCTTGGGGACCTTGAGGTTTCTACTATTTTGTAGAGTGGCCAATGGAATGGGCAGTTTCTTAAAAGAGAGCAGGCACAGTTCTGTCGTGTGGCTCCAGAGACCCCAGCCTGGAGGCTGTGTGGGCCATGGCTGTGTAGACAGACAAACAAAAACCCTAACTCAGTCAGGTTTGGGGCCGAGGTTACGGCAGGCCTGATCTACAGTCCATGAGGGGAGCTCCTCTGGATATGAAAGAAGGGTGAGAGGGAGGCAGTCGCTCAGGCTTTTGTCTCTGGATGTTTTGTCCACAATGGCCGTTTAATGGAGGAGTTGCCTCATGGGTTGTAGAAGTCTCCCTCTCTGGTAGTTTGTCCAGCCCCCAAGAGTTTGGGGTCATTCTGTGGGAAGGGAAGTGTCCTGTTTTCTGCTTCATGTGTCCCCCCAGTAGTGGGATTCTAGAGCATAGCAGTGGGTACTGACAACTGGAATACTCGCCCTCTGGTTAAGCCTGGGGGCCTATGGATATGACAAGCCCCATATGCAAGATCTTGGTCCAGCCACTGAGAGGCGTTACTTTAATACGGGACTCACGCTGCAGGTCACAATGCATGTCTGTGCCCTAGGCGGCCCTCAAGTTTTGGCGTGGCCTTTCGGACAATGCAGGTTTTCCCACATTGAACGTTGGACAACATGCCAACCACAAGGTTTCTGGCCATGGGGAAGGAGGAATTCTAATTTCTGCATCACGTTCACCCCTGGGCAGTGATTGGAGATAAGGTCTAGGTTCTGAAGCCTGAAAACCGAGGTTGGGAAGAGAGGACGACCTGCACCCATAATGGGTCCTATGTGTCCAGGTTGGGGCCAGCTGTCTGGGTGTCGTTTGGGATGTCTTGTCTCAGGCTGTGCCAGACAGGGCATTAGTATACAGGGTGGGCTGTATAATTGCTTTACAATCGAGTGGCATGCATTAGAAAATCATTTGGGGTTTCTTATTAGCAGCATAGTGCAAAGTTTTTCTTCTGGAGGGCAGGCAGAGTGCTGCATTGTGGCTTCGGAATTCCCAAACTGGAGGGCTTGTGGGCCAGGAGAGTGAGGACGGAAGTCTGAGAACACAAGCTAGGCTTAGGTTTCGGGGCAAGGACATGGCAGGCACACTCTGCAGAGCTGAATTGAGATCTCATGCGTCTGAAGTCAGGTCGAGGTTCAGACTTTGGCTCAGGTTTGAGTTTCTGTCCATGTTGTCCCCTTCAGGAAGGGGGGGCATTAGGAGGCCATGGGGGTTTTCCCACTTTTGGAGTTGTGAGATGCTCCAAACCGCAAGGATTCCTTCTGTGGGACAATTAAGATTTGTTGGATGGCTCCAGGACGTCTTATAGGTATTTTTCCAGAACAGGGTTCTATGTATGGATGCCTGGGCAGCCAGCCTCACATTCCACTTGTCTCCTAGCAACAAGAAAGGTTTGATCTGCTGGCTTGGGGTAGCAACAGAGGGGGCTGAGTTGAAATTGACTTTCCTGAGGATGTTCTTAATGTTGGTTTGAGTCCATGGATACCTTGGTATGAGGCAGTGGTATCAAGGACCTGAAAGATTCTCCTAACCAGAGGTTATGACAAAGCTCCAATGAGCAAGTTTTCCATGGGGAGACGAGAATTGTTTTTATTGGTGCCTCAGGAAACCACCATATGCTGGTATTGGAAACCAGTCCTCTGAGGAGAGATGACTGGAATCAAAAGCAATGGATCTGATTAGGGCCTGAGTGCCCGTCCAGTTCCATCTTATTCTATGGGGATATCTGTCTCTGGGTCTGAGTGGAGGTGGTTTCCAAACTTGTCAAAGATCATCCCTGTTTGTCCTGGGCAGCCAACACAATTCGGATGGCCTGGGGGAGTTTGGAGGATTCTCCTAATCTATAGGGTTCTGGCCAATGGAAATGGCAGAATTCCCCTGGAGAGGGAAGCCACAGTCCTGAGGTGTGGCTCCAGGGGCCCCAGCTTGGATGGTGAGTGGGCCAGGATTGTGGGGTCAGAAGTCTGAAAACACAAACTCAGCTTAGGTTTGGGGATGTATGTATGAAGGCTCGATCTACAGACCGTGAGAATTTTCCGGGCTATGAACAAAGGGCGAGTATGTGGCGCTTGCTCAGGCTTTTGTCTCTGGATTTTGTGTCAATGGTGGCTGTGGAATGTCGGGGTGTCCTCAAGGGCCATGGACAATTCTTTCTCTGGTGATTTGGCCTGATCCCAAGTGGTTGGGATCATTCTGTGGATGGTTAGAGTCCTTTCTGTATTTTTTTTTTTTTTACCTCAGGTGTCCCACAAAAGAGGGATTCCCGTGTAGAGCCCTGAGTAGGGGTGACTAGACATCTCGAACTCTGGTTGAGATTGGGGGACTAGGGGCTTGGCAAGCCCCATATGGGGGCTGTTGTTGCAGTCACTAAGAGGCTTTACATGAGGATAGGGCTCACGCTGAGGGTCACAATGTGTGTTTGTGCACATTGTGGCCCTCAGGGATAGGTGGGGCTCATAGTCCATGCTGCTTTCTCCTACAATGAACTTTGGACAACATGCCAACCACTAGGTTTCTTGCCATGTCGAGGGAGAAGTTCTGATTCTTGCATCACGTTCACTCCTGAGCAGTGAGTGGAGATAAGTTCTAGGTTCTGAAGTTGAAAACTGAGGTTGGGTAGAGATGATGGCCTAAAGCCATTGTGGGTGTGATATGCTCTGTGTACGGCCAGCTGTCTGGGTGTTGGACTGGAGGTCTGCCCTCAGGCTGTGTCAGACAGGGCTTTAGTGCACAGGCTAGACTGTATAATTGGGGTATGGTCGAGTGGCATGCAGGTTGTTACTCATTTGGCGTTTCTGGTTAGCCCTATAGGGCAACATTTTTCTTCTGGAGGGCAGGCAGAGTGCTGCATTGTGTCTCCAGAATTGCCAAACTGGAGGGGTGTGGCCAGGATTGTGAGGAAGGAAGTCTGAAAACACAAGCTAGCACGAGTTTTGGGGCCAAGAGCATGGCAGGCCCACTCTGCAAGGCTGAATCGAGATCTCCTGCAGGTGAGGTCAGGGCGATTATCAGATGTTGCCTCAAGCTGGAGTTTGTGTCCATGACGGCCCCTTCCTGAAGGGGGTGGGGGCGTCATGAGTCCAGGGAGGTTTCCCTACGCTGGGAGTTGTGAGCTGCTCCAAACTTCAAAGTTTCCTTCTTCAGGACAGTCGAGTACTATTGGATGGTTCCAGGATGCCCCATACAGAAAGACTCGAGAGCAGGGGCCTAAGCATGGATGCCGAGAAACTCCAACTCACCTTCCCATTGCCTGGTCGAGACAAGGCACGCTCAATCTGCGGGCTCTTCGGTGAGCTACCCAGAAGGCTGAGTTTAAATGGACTCTGCCGAGGATGAGTCATAATGTGGGTTGGTGGCCATGGAGACCTTGGAATGTGGCAGTAGTTAAGGGACTCTGCAAGATTCTCCAACCCGAAGGGCTTGACACAACTCCAACAAGGAAGCTTCCCATGTGGAGATGAGAGGTCTTCTGTCTGGTGCCTCAGGAAAGCCCCGTATGCTGGTCTTCGAACCCAGGCCTCTGAGGAGTGATACCTGGACACCAAAGCAAGAGTTCATAATAGGGCCTAGGGGCCTGTCTGGTTCAATCTTCTGTCTCTGCGTATATCTGTCTGTGTGTCTGCATGGAGGTAGTAGTTGCTCAGCTTGTGTCATAATGCCCCTATTTGTCCAGTGCGGTTTGCGGTAGTGGGATGTCCTTGGGGACCTTGAGGTTTCTACTCTTTTGTAGAGTTGTGGCCAATGGAATGGGCAGTTTCTTAGGAGAGAGCAGGCACAGTTCTGTAGTGTGGCTCCAGAGACCCCAGCCTGGAGGCTGTGTGGGCCATGGCTGTGCAGACAGACATCCAAAAACCCTAACTCAGCTCAGGTTTGGGGCCGAGGTTATGGCAGGCCTGATCTACAGTCCATGAGGGGAGCTCCTCTGGATATGAAAGAAGGGTGAGAGGGAGGCAGTCGCTCAGGCTTTTGTCTCTGGATGTTTTGTCCACAATGGCCGTTTAATGGAGGAGTTGCCTCATGGGTCGTAGAAGTCTCCCTCTCTGGTAGTTTGTCCAGCCCCCAAGAGTTTGGGGTCATTCTGTGGGAAGGGAAGTGTCCTGTTTTCTGCTTCATGTGTCCCCCCAGTAGAGGGATTCTAGAGCATAGCAGTGGGTACTGACAACTGGAATACTCGCCCTCTGGTTAAGCCTGGGGGCCTATGGATATGACAAGCCCCATATGCAGGATCTTGGTCCAGCCACTGAGAGGCGTTACTTTAATACGGGACTCACGCTGCAGGTCACAATGCATGTCTGTGCCCTAGGCGGCCCTCAAGCACTGGCGTGGCCTTTCGGACAATGCAGGTTTTCCCACATTGAACGTTGGACAACATGCCAACCACAAGGTTTCTGGCCATGGGGAAGGAGGAATTCTAATTTCTGCATCACATTCACCCCTGGGCAGTGATTGGATATAAGGTCTAGGTTCTGAAGCCTGAGAACCGAGGTTGGGAAGAGATGACGACCTACAGCCATAGCGGGTCCTACGTGTCCAGGTTGGGGCCTGCTGTCTGGGTGTCGTTTGGGATGTCTTGTCTCAGGCTGTGCCAGACAGGGCATTAGTATACAGGGTGGGCTGTATAATTGCTTTACAATCGAGTGGCATGCATTAGAAAATCATTTGGGGTTTCTTATTAGCAGCATAGGGCAAAGTTTTTCTTCTGGAGGGCAGGCAGAGTGCTGCTTTGTGGCTTCGGAATTCCCAAACTGGAGGGCTAGTGGGCCAGGAGAGTGAGGACGGAAGTCTGAGAACACAAGCTAGGCTTAGGTTTCGGGGCAAGGACATGGCAGGCACACTCTGCAGAGCTGAATTGAGATCTCATGCGTCTGAAGTCAGGTCGAGGTTCAGACTTTGGCTCAGGTTTGAGTTTCTGTCCATGTTGGCCCCTTCAGGAAGGGGGGGCTTTATGAGGCCATGGGGGTTTTCCCACTATTGGAGTTGTGAGATGCTCCAAACCGCAAGGATTCCTTCTGTGGGACAATTAAGTTTTGTTGGATGGCTCCAGGACGTCTTATAGGTATTTTTCCAGAACAGGGTTCTAAGTATGGATGCCTGGGCAGCCAGCCTCACATTCCAATTGTCTCCTAGCAACAAGAAACGTTTGATCTGCTGGCTTGGGGTAGCAACAGAGGGGGCTGAGTTGAAATGGACTTTCCTGAGGATGGTCTTAATGTTGGTTTGAGTCCATGGAGACCTTGGTATGGGGCAGTGGCACCAGGGCCCTGAAGGATTCTCCTAACCAGAGGTTATGACAAAGCTCCAATGATCAAGTTTTCCATGGGGAGACGAGATTTGTTCTTATTGGTGCCTCAGGAAACCACCATATGCTGGTATTGGAAACGAGGCCTCTGAGGACAGATGCCTGGAAACCAAAGCAATGGATCTGATTAGGGCCTAGGGGCCTGTCCGGTTCAATATTCTTCTCTGGGGACATCTGTTGTCTGATTGGAGGTAGTTGCTCAGCTGGTTTGAGATCACCCCTGTTTGTCCTGGGCGGCCTACACTATTGGGATGGCCTCGGTGACTTTGGAGGTTTTTCCTAATTTGCAAGGTTGTGGCCAATGGAATGGGAAGAATTCCCTTGAAAGGGAAGCACAGTCTTGAGTGTGGCTCCAGGGACCCAAGTGTGGAGCGTGGTGGTCCAGGCCTGTGGGGACAGAAATCTGAAAACACAAACTCAGCTTATGTTTGGGGATGTATGTATGAATGCTCGAACTACTACCGTGATAATTTTCCGGGCTATGAACAAAGGGCGAGTATGTGGCGCTTGCTCAGGCTTTTGTCTCTGGATTTTGTGTCAATGGCGGCCGTGGATTGTCGGGGTGTCCTCAAGGGCCATGGACAATTCTTTCTCTGGTGATTTGGCCTGATCCCAAGCGGTTGGGATCATTCTGTGGATGGGAAGAGTCCTTTCTGTATTTTTTTTTTTACCTCAAGTGTCCCACCAAAGAGGGATTTCTGAGTAGAGCCCTGAGTAGGGGTGACTAGACATCTCGAACTCTGGTTGAGATTGGGGGACTAGGGGCTTGGCAAGCCCCATAGGGGGCTCTTGTTGCAGTCACTAAGAGGCTTTACATGAGGATAGGTCTCACGCTGAGGGTCACAATGTGTGTTTGTGCACATTGTGGCCCTCAGGGATAGGTGGGGCCTCATAGTCCATGCTGCTTTCTCCTACAATGAACATTGGACAACATGCCAACCACTAGGTTTCTTGCCAAGGCGAAGGAGAAGTTCTGATTCTTGCATCACGTTCACTCCTGAGCAGTGAGTGGAGATAAGGTCTAGGTTCTGAAGGTGAAAACTGAGGTTGGGTAGAGATGATGGCCTAAAGCCATTGTGGGTGTGATATGCTCTGTGTACGGCCAGCTGTCTGGGTGTTGGACTGGAGGTCTGCCCTCAGGCTGTGTCAGACAGGGCTTTAGTGCACAGGCTAGACTGTATAATTGGGGTATGGTCGAGTGGCATGCAGGTTGTTACTCATTTGGCGTTTCTGGTTAGCCCTATAGGGCAACATTTTTCTTCTGGAGGGCAGGCAGAGTGCTGCATTGTGTCTCCAGAATTGCCAAACTGGAGGGGTGTGGCCAGGATTGTGAGGAAGGAAGTCTGAAAACACAAGCTAGCACGAGTTTTGGGGCCAAGAGCATGGTAGGCCCACTCTGCAGAGGCTGAATCGAGATCTCCTGCACGTGAGGTCCGGGCGATTATCAGATGTTGCCTCAAGCTGGAGTTTGTGTCCATGACGGCCCCTTCCTGAAGGGGGTGGGGGCGTCCTGAGTCCAGGGAGGTTTCCCTACGCTGGGAGTTGTGAGCTGCTCCAAACTTCAAAGTTTCCTTCTTCAGGACAGTCGAGTATTATTGGATGGTTCCAGGATGCCCCATACAGAAAGACTCGAGAGCAGGGGCCTAAGCATGGATGCCGAGAAACGCCAACTCACCTTCCCATTGCCTGGTCGAGACAAGGCACGCTCAATCTGCGGGCTCTTCGGTGAGCTACCCAGAAGGCTGAGTTTAAATGGACTCTGCCGAGGATGAGTCATAATGTGGGTTGGTGGCCATGGAGACCTTGGAATGTGGCAGTAGTTAAGGGACTCTGCAGCATTCTCCAACCCGAAGGGCTTGACACAACTCCAACAAGGAAGCTTCCCATGTGGAGATGAGAGGTCTTCTGTCTTGTGCCTCAGGAAAGCCCCGTATGCTGGTCTTCGAACCCAGGCCTCTAAGGAGTGATACCTGGACACCAAAGCAAGAGTTCATAATAGGGCCTAGGGGCCTGTCTGGTTCAATCTTCTGTCTCTGCGGATATCTGTCTGTGTGTCTGCATGGAGGTAGTAGTTGCTCAGCTTGTGTCATAATGCCCCTATTTGTCCAGTGCGGCTTGCGGTAGTGGGATGTCCTTGGGGACCTTGAGGTTTCTACTATTTTGTAGAGTTGTGGCCAATGGAATGGGCAGTTTCTTAGGAGAGAGCAGGCACAGTTCTGTGGTGTGGCTCCAGAGACCCCAGCCTGGAGGCTGTGTGGGCCATGGCTGTGCAGACAGACATCCAAAAACCCTAACTCAGCTCAGGTTTGGGGCCGAGGTTACGGCAGGTCTGATCTACAGTCCATGAGGGGAGCTCCTCTGGATATGAAAGAAGGGTGAGAGGGAGGCAGTCGCTCAGGCTTTTGTCTCTGGATGTTTTGTCCACAATGGCCGTTTAATGGAGGAGTTGCCTCATGGGTCGTAGAAGTCTCCCTCTCTGGTAGTTTGTCCAGCCCCCAAGAGTTTGGGGTCATTCTGTGGGAAGGGAAGTGTCCTGTTTTCTGCTTCATGTGTCCCCCCAGTAGAGGGATTCAAGAGCATAGCAGTGGATACTGACAACTGGAATACTCGCCCTCTGGTTAAGCCTGGGGGCCTATGGATATGACAAGCCCCATATGCAGGATCTTGGTCCAGCCACTGAGAGGCGTTACTTTAATACGGGACTCACGCTGCAGGTCACAATGCATGTCTGTGCCCTAGGCGGCCCTCAAGCACTGGCGTGGCCTTTCGGACAATGCAGGTTTTCCCACATTGAACGTTGGACAACATGCCAACCACAAGGTTTCTGGCCATGGGGAAGGAGGAATTCTAATTTCTGCATCACGTTCACCCCTGGGCAGTGATTGGAGATAAGGTCTAGGTTCTGAAGCCTGAGAACCGAGGTTGGGAAGAGATGACGACCTACAGCCATAGCGGGTCCTATGTGTCCAGGTTGGGGCCTGCTGTCTGGGTGTCGTTTGGGATGTCTTGTCTCAGGCTGTGCCAGACAGGGCATTAGTATACAGGGTGGGCTGTATAATTGCTTTACAATCGAGTGGCATGCATTAGAAAATCATTTGGGGTTTCTTATTAGCAGCATAGGGCAAAGTTTTTCTTCTGGAGGGCAGGCAGAGAGCTGCATTGTGGCTTTGGAATTCCCAAACTGGAGGGCTTGTGGGCCAGGGGAGTGAGGACGGAAGTCTGAGAACACAAGCTAGGCTTAGGTTTCGGGGCAAGGACATGGCAGGCACACTCTGCAGAGCTGAATTGAGATCTCATGCGTCTGAAGTCAGGTCGAGGTTCAGACTTTGGCTCAGGTTTGAGTTTCTGTCCATGTTTGCCCCTTCAGGAAGTGGGGGTATTATGAGGCCATGGGGGTTTTCCCACTATTGGAGTTGTGAGATGCTCCAAACCGCAAGGATTCCTTCTGTGGGACAATTAAGATTTGTTGGATGGCTCCAGGACGTCTTATAAGGTATTTTTCCAGAACAGGGTTCTAAGTATGGATGCCTGGGCAGCCAGCCTCACATTCCAATTGTCTCCTAGCAACAAGAAACGTTTGATCTGCTGGCTTGGGGTAGCAACAGAGGGGGCTGAGTTGAAATGGACTTTCCTGAGGATGGTCTTAATGTTGGTTTGAGTCCATGGAGACCTTGGTATGGGGCAGTGGCACCAGGGCCCTGAAGGATTCTCCTAACCAGAGGTTATGACAAAGCTCCAATGAGCAAGTTTTCCATGGGGAGACGAGATATGTTCTTATTGGTGCCTCAGGAAACCACCATATGCTGGTATTGGAAACGAGGCCTCTGAGGACAGATGCCTGGAAACCAAAGCAATGGATCTGATTAGGGCCTAGGGGCCTGTCCGGTTCAATATTCTTCTCTGGGGATATCTGTTGTCTGATTGGAGGTAGTTGCTCAGCTGGTTTGAGATCACCCCTGTTTGTCCTGGGCGGTCTACACTATTGGGATGGCCTCGGTGACTTTGGAGGTTTTTCCTAATTTGCAAGTTTGTGGCCAATGGAATGGGAAGAATACCCTTGAAAGGGAAGCACAGTCCTGAGGTGTGGCTCCAGGGACCCAAGTGTGGAGCGTGTGTGGTCCAGGGCTATTTGGACAAAAGTCTGAAAACACAAACTCCACTTAGGTTGTGGGATGTAGGTAAGGCCGGCACGATCTATAGACCGTGAGGAGACCTCTTTGGGATATGAACAAAGGGCGAATGTGAGGTGCTTGCTCTTGCTTTTTTTTTTTTTTTTTCTGGAAATGTGTCACCGATTTCCATGGAATGTCGGGGTGTCCTCATGGGCCATCGATGAGGCTCCCTTTCTGGGGATTTGACCCGATCCTAAAAGTTTGGGGTCATTCTGTGGGAAGGGAGGAGGCCTTTCTCTTTTTTTTGTTTACTTTTTTTGTTTTCTTTTTTGTTTTTTATTTACCTCATGTGGACCACCAAAAGAGGGATTCCAGAGCAGAGTCGTGGGTGGGGGCAACTGGACAACCAGACCTCCGGTTAACATTGGGACCTAAGAACATGGCAAGCCCCATATGTGGGCTCTTGGTCCAGACACTGAGAGGCCTTCCTTGAGGATAGGTCTCACACTGAGTTTCACAATGTGGTTTTTTGCCCAAGGATCCTTTCATGTCAGGGCGTGGCCTAAAGTACCATGCTGGTGCCTCCTACACTGGCCGTTGCACAGTATGGGAACCACAAGTTTTCTGGCCATGGGGAAGATGGAGTTCTAATTTCTGCAACACTTTCACTCCTGGACTGTGATTGGATTTAAGGTCTAGGTTCTGAAGCCTGAAAACTGAGCTTGGGAAGAGATGAAGCCCTAAGGCCATGGTGTGTCCGATGTGCTCAGTGTTCGGCCAGCTGTTGAGTGTGGGTTGGGAGGCGCAGGCTCAGGCTGAGGCAGACAGGGAATAAGTGCCCAGGCTAGACTGTATCATTGGGGTGCAGTCGAGTTTAGTGCAGGATGGTACTCATTTGTGGTTACTGGGTAGCCCCAGAGGGCAACGTTTTTCTTCTGGAGGGAAGACACAGTGCCACATAGTGGTTCCAGCATTCCCAAACTGGAAGGCTTGTGGGCCAGGAGTGTGAGGAAAAAATTCTGAGAACACAAGCCAGACTTAGATTTCGGGGTGAAGGGAAGGCAGGCACCCTCTGCAGAGATGATTCGAGATCCCGTATACCTGAAGACAGAGCTAGGATCAGACGTTGGCTTAGGTCGGAGTTTCTGTCCATGACGGCCCCTTCATGAAGGGGAGGGTGTCACGAGGACATGGAGGTTTTCCGACGATGGGAATTGTGAGATGCTCCAAACCACAATGATTTCTTCTGTGGGACAGTCGAGACCTGTTGGATGGCTCCAGGACATCCCATAAGGAAGTTATCCAGAGCAGGGTTCTAAGGATGGATGCCTGGGCAGCCTGCCTCCCATTCCAGGTGTCTCATAGAGCCAAGGCAAGTTCGATCTGCTGGATCTAGGGGAGCAACCGAGGCGGGTGTGTTGAAATGGGTGAGTTGAGGATTGGTCATAATGTGCATTTGTGTCCATGTAGACCTTGGAATGGGGTGCTTGATCCGGGGCCTCGAGGGATGTTCATAACCGGAGGTTTTGATGGAGCTCTAAAGAGTATGTTTCCTATGTAGAGAAGAGAATTGTTTTGATGAGTGCCTAAGGAATCTCCCATATGCTGGTATTGGAAACCAGGCCTCTGAGGAGAGATGACTGGAATCAAAAGCAATGGATCTGATTAGGGCCTAAGTGCCCTTCCAGTTCAATCTTATTCTATGGGGATATCTGTCTCTGGGTCTGAGTGGAGTTGGTTTCCTAACTTGTGAAAGATCATCCCTGTTTGTCCTCGGCAGCCAACACAATTCAGATGGCCTGGGGGAGTTTGGAGGATTCTCCTAATCTATAGGGTTGTGGCCAATGGAAATGGCAGAATTCCCCTGGAGAGGGAAGCCACAGTCCTGAGGTGTGGCTCCAGGGGCCCCAGCTTGGATGTTGTGTGGGCCAGGACTGTGGGGACAGAAGTCTGAAAACACAAACTCAGCTTAGGTTTGGGGATGTATGTATGAAGGCTCGATCTACAGACCGTGAGAATTTTCCGGGCTATGAACAAAGGGCGAGTATGTGGCGCTTGCTCAGGGTTTTGTCTCTGGATTTTGTGTCAATGGTGGCCGTGGAATGTCGGGGTGTCCTCAAGGGCCATGGACAATTCTTTCTCTGGTGATTTGGCCTGATCCCAAGTGGTTGGGATCATTCTGTGAATGGGAAGAGTCCTTTCTGTATTTTTTTTTTTTTTACCTCAGGTGTCCCACCAAAGAGGGATTCCAGAGTAGAGCCCTGAGTAGGGGTGACTAGACATCTCGAACTCTGGTTGAGATTGGGGGACTAGGGGCTTGGCAAGCCCCATATGTGGGCTGTTGTTCCAGTCACTAAGAGGCTTTACATGAGGATAGGGCTCACGCTGAGGGTCACAATGTGTGTTTGTGCAAATTGTGGCCCTCAGGGATAGGTGGGGCCTCATAGTCCATGCTGCTTTCTCCTACAATGAACATTGGACAACATGCCAACCACTAGGTTTCTTGCCAAGGCGAAGGAGAAGTTCTGATTCTTGCATCCCGTTCACTCCTGAGCAGTGAGTGGAGATAAGGTCTAGGTTCTGAAGGTGAAAATTGAGGTTGGGTAGAGATGATGGCCTAAAGCCATTGTGGGTTTGATATGCTCAGTGTACGGCCATCTGTCTGGGTGTTGGACTCGAGGTCTGCCCTCAGGCTGTGTCAGACAGGGCTTTAGTGCACAGGCTATACTGTATAATTGGGGTATGGTCGAGTGGCATGCAGGTTGTTACTCATTTGGCGTTTCTTGTTAGCCCTATAGGGCAACATTTTCTTCTGGAGGCCAGGCAGTGTGCTGCATTGTGTCTCCAGAATTTCCAATCTGGTGGGGTGTGGCCAGGATTCTGAGGACGGAAGTCTGGGAACACAAGTTAGGCTAGGTTTCAGGGTGAGGGCCCAGCAGGCACACTCTCAAGTGTTGAATCGAGATCTTATGCTACTGAATTCAGGGCGAGGATCAGACTTTGGCTTAGGATGGAGTTTCTGTCCGTGATGGCCTATTTATGAAGGTGTGGGGCATCATGAGGAAATGGAGGTTTTCTCAGAGTGTTATTGTGTGATGCTTCAAACCACAAGGATTCATTCTGCGAGACAGTCAAGACAGGTTGGTTGGATTCAAGACGTCCCATAAAGAAGTTCTCCAGAGCAGGGTTCTAAGGATGGATGCCTGGGAAGCCCGCCTCCCATTCTAACTTTCTCCTAGTGACAAGGAAGGTTTGATCTGCTGGCTCTGGGTGAGCAGCCGAGGGGGCTGATTTGAAATGGACTCTCCTGAGAATGGATCATAATGTAAGTTTGTGTCCTTGGAGACCTTGGGATTGGGCCATGGTGCCAGCGCCCTGAAGGATCCTCCTAACCTGAGGTATTGACACAGCTCCAAAGAGCAAGTTTCCCATGTGGAGATGAGATCTGTTCTGATTGTTTCCTTAGTTAACCCCCATATTCTGATATTGGAAACCAGGCCTCTGAGGAGAGATACCTAGAAACCAAAGCAATGCATCAGAAGTTGTCTCAGGTTGGAGTTTCTGTCCATGATGGCCCCTTTATAAAGGGGAGCATCTCATGAGGCCATGTAGGTTTTCCCACGATAGGAGTTGTGAGATGCTCCAATCTGCAAGGATTCCTTCTGTGGGACAGTCAAGACCGGTTGGAAGGCTCCAGGACATCCCATATGGAACGGCGCCAGAGCAGGATTCCAAGGATGGATGCCTAGAGAGTCTGCTTTGCATTCCAGTTGTCTCCTAGCGACAAGGCAGGTTTGATATTCTGCCTCTGGGGCAGTAATCGACGGGGCTGAGTTGAAATGTACTCTCCTGCCGAATGGTCATAATGCGGGTATGTGTCCATGGAGACCTTGGAATAGGACGGTTGCTCCGGCTACCTGAAGGTTTCTCCTAACTGGAGGCTTTTACAGAGCTCCAAAGGATAAGTTTCCCATGTGAAGACAAGATTTGTTCTGATTGGTATCTCTGGAATCCCCCATATGCTGGTATTGGAAAACAGGCTTCTGAGGAGAGATGCTTAGAAAAAAAAAAGCAATGGAACCAATTACATTCTAGGGGCCAGTCCAGTTTAATCTTCTTCTCTTGGGTTATCTGTCTACGGGTGAGTTGACGTCGTTGCTCAGCTTGTGAGAGATCGCCCCTCTTTGTCCTGGGTGGCCTACACTATTGGAATGGCCTCTGGGACTTTGGAGGTTTCTCCTTATCTGTAGGGTTGTGGCCAATGGAATGGGAAGAATTTCCTTGGAGAGGGCAGGCACAGTCCTGAGGTGTGGCTCCAGGGGCCTCAGTCTGGAGGGTGTGTGGGACAGGGATGTCAGGATAGAAGTCTGAAAACACAAACTCGGCTTAGGTTTGGGGACGTAGGTATGGCAGGCCCAATCTACAGACTATGAGGAGAATTTTATGGGCTATGACCTAAGGGTGAGTGTGAACGCTTGCTGAAGCTTATGTCTCTGGATTTTGTGTCAATAGTGGCCGTGGAATGTCGGGCTGGCCTCATGGGCCATGGACGAGTCTTTCTCTCTGGACCCCAATCACTTGGGATGGCCCAATCCCAAGTGATTGGGGTCATTCTGTGAGTGGGAGGAGTCCTTTCTGTGTTTATTTACCTCAAATGTCCCACCAAAGAGGGATTTCAGAGCAGAGCCCTGAGTAGGGGTGACTAGATGTCTCTACCTCTGGTTAAGATTGGGTGACTTGGGGCATGGCAGGCCCCATATGCGGGCTCATGGTCCAGCCACTGAGAGGCTTTACTTGAGGACAGGGCTCAAACTGAGGGTCCCAATGTGTGTTTGAGCCCACCGCAGCTCTTAAGCATAGGCAGGGCCTCAGGGACCCTACCCTGAGGGGCCCTACTACTACCCCTGTAGGCCCTACAGGGGTCCTACACTGAACGTTGGACAAGATGCCAACCACAAGATTCTGGCGAGAGGGAAGGAGGAGTTCTGATTTCTGCATCACGTTCACCCATGGGAAGTGAGTAGAGATAAGGTCTAGGATTCTGTAGCCTGAAAACCGAAGTTGGAAAGAGATGGCGACCTAAGGCCATGGCGGTTCAGATGTTCTCAGTGTACTGCAAGCTGTCTGGGTGTCGGTTGGGAATTCAGGCCTCAGGTTCTGTCAGACAGGGCATTAGTGCACAGGCTAGACTATATAATTGGTGTACAGTTGAGTGACGTGCAGGTTTATCCTCATTTGAGGTTTCTGGGTAGACCCATAGGGCAATATTTTTCTTCTAGAGGGCAGGCAGAGTGCAGCACTGTGTCATCGGAAATCCCAAAATAGAGGGCGTGTGGTCCAGGAGAGTGAGGACCGAAGTCGGAGAACACTAGCTACGCTTAGGTTTTGGGGTGAGGGCACAGCAGGTACACTCTGAAGAGCTGAATCAAGATCTCGTGCATCTGAAGTCAAGGCGAAGATCAGCTGTTGGCTCAGGTTGGAGTTTCTTTCCATGATCTGCCTTCATGAAGATTGGGGGCATCATGTGACCTTGGAAGCTTTCCATGATATGAGTTGTTAGGTGGTCCATGCACAAGGACTCCTGTGGGACAGTCGAGACCTGTTGGATGGCTCAAGGATGTCCCATAAGGAACGACGCAAGAGCAGGGTTCTAAGGATGGATGCCTGAAGAGCCCAACTCGCATTTCAATTGTCTCCTAGCGACAAGGCAGGTTCAATCTGCTGGCTCTGGAGTAGCAACCGAGGGGGTTTAGTTGAAATGGACTCTCCTGAGGATGGGTCATAATTTGGGATTGTGTCCATGGAGATATACAAATGGGGCAGTGGCTCCAGTGACCTGAAGTTTTCTCCTAACTGGAGGTTATGACACAGCTCCATAGAGCAAGATTCCCATGTGGAGACGAGATTTTTTCTGATAGGTAGCTCTGGAAACCCCCTTATGCTGGTATTGGAATCCAGGCCTCTGAGGAGAGATGCCTGAAAACAAAAGCAATGGATCCAATTAGGGCCTAGGTGCCTGTCTTGTTCAATATTCTTTTCTATGGATATGTGTCTAAGGTTCTGATTGGAGGTAGTGGCTCAGCTTGTGCCAGAGGGTCCCTGTATGTCCAGGACATCCTACACTATTGGGATGGCCTCAGAGATTTTGGATGATTCTCCTAATCTGTCAGGTTGTGCCAAATGAATGAGCAGAATTCCCTTGCAGAGGGCAGGCACAGTCCTGAGGTGTGGCTCCATGGGGCCCAGCCTTTAGAATGTGTGGGTGAGGACAATGGAGACAGAAGTCTGAAAACACAAACTCGGCTTAGGTTTGGGGACATAGGTATGGCAGGCCCGATCTACAGACCTTGAGAATTTTGGGGGCTCTGAACAAAGGGCAAGTGTGTGGCGCTTTTTCAGGTTTTTGTCTCCGGATTTTGTGTCAATGGTGGCCGTGGAATGTCAGGCTGGCCTCATCGACCATGGACGAGTATTTCTCTCTGTGGATTTGGCCAGATTCCAAGTGTTTGGGGTCATCCTTTGGATGGAAGGAGTCCTTACTTTTTTTTTTTTCTTTATCTTGGTTTTTTTTTTTTTTTTTTTTTTTACCTTATGTGTCCCACCAAATAGGGATTCCAGAAAAGAGCTCTGAATAAGGTTGACTAGACTTCTCAAGCTCTGGCTAGGATAGGGGGGGAGTAGGGGCATGGCAAGTCCCATATGCAGGCTCTTGGTCCAGCCCCGGAGAGACTTTACTTGAGGCCAGGGTTCATGCTTAGGGTCCTAATGTGTGTTTGTGCCCATCGCAGCCCCCAAGCATGTCTGAGGCCTCATTGGCCATGCTGGGTTCTCATATACTGAACGTTGGACAACATGCCAACCACAAGGTTTCTGGTCATGGGGAAGGTGAAGTTCTGATTTCTGCATCACGTACATCACTTAGTTGTGAGTGGAGATAATGTCTAGGTTCTGAAGCCTGAAGACCAAGGTTGGGAAGAGATGATGACCTAAGGCCATGGCATGTTCGATGTGTTCAGTGTGAGGCCAGGTGTCTGGGTGTCGGTCACGAGGTCTGGGGTCAGGCTGTGTCAGACAGGGCATTAGTGCCCAGGCTAGACTGTATAATTGGGGTACAGTCTAGAGAATTGCAGGTTGATCCTCATTTGATGTTTCTGGGTAGACCCCTAGGGCAAAGTCTCTCTTCTGGAGGGCAGGCAGAGTGCTGCATTTTGTCTCCAGAATTCCCAAAGTGGAAGGCTTGTGGGCCAGGAGTGTGAGGATGGAAGTCTGAGAACGCGAGCTGGCTTAGGTTTTGGGGCGAGGGCAAGGCAGGCACACTCTGCAGAGCTGAATTGAGATCTCATGCATCTGAGGTCAGGGCGAGGATCAGACGGGAGTTTCTGTCCATGATGTCCTCTACCTGAAGGTGGAGGCATCACGAGGCCATGGAGGTTTTCCCACGGTGCGAGTGTGTGATGCTGCAAACCACAAGGATTCCTTCTGCAGGACAGTTGAGACCTGTTGAATGGATCAAGGACACCCCATTAGGAATTTCTCCAGAGCAGAGTTCTAACATGGATACCTGGGCAACGAACTCGCATTCCAATTGTCTCCTAGTGACAAAGCAGGTTTGATCTGCTGGCACTGGGTGAGCAACCGCCAGGTTTGTGTTGAAATGGACTCTCCTGAGGATGGGTCATAATATGGGATTGTGTCCATTGAGACATTGGAATGGGGCGGTGGCTCCAGTGACGTGAAATTTGCTCCTAACTGGAGGTTTTGACACAGTTCCATATAGCATGATTCCCATGTGGCATGCGATTTGTTCTGATTGGTAGCTCCAGAAACCCCCATGTGCTGGTATTGGAATCCAGGCCTCTGAGGAGAGATACATGAAAACAAAAGCAATGAATTAGTTTAGGGCCTAGGTGCCTGTCCTCTTCAATCTTCTTTTCTATGGATATCTATCACCAGGTCTGATTGGAGGTAGTGGCTCAGCTTGTGGCAGATGGTCCCTGTTTGTCCCGGACATCCTACAATATTGGGGTGGCCTCGGGGACTTCGGATGTTTCTCCTAATCTGTCAGGTTGTGCCAAAGGAATGAGCAGAATTCCCATGGAGAGGGCAGGCACAGTCCTGAGCTGTGGCTCCATGGGGCCAAGCCTTGAGGGTGTGTGGGCCAGGACAATGGAGACAGAAGTCTGAAAACACAAACTTGGCTTAGGTTTGGGGACATAGGTATGGCAGGCCCGATCTACAGACCGTGAGAATTTTTCAGGCTTTGAACAAAGGGCGAGTGTGTGGCGCTTTTTCAGGCTTTTGTCTCCGGATTTTGTGTCAATGGTGGCCGTGGAATGTCAGGATGGCCTCATCAGCCATGGACGAGTATTTCTCTCTGTGAATTTGTCCCAATTCCAAGTGTTTGCGGTCATTCTTTGGACGGTAGTAGTCCTTTCTCTATTTTTTTTTTAACCTCATGTGTCCCACCAAGGAGGGATTCTAGAGAAGAGATCTGAGTAGGGGTGACTAGACTTCTCAAGCACTGGTTAAGGTTTGGGGAGTAGGGGCATGGTAATCTCCATATGTGGGCTCTTGGTCCAGCCCCGGAGAGGCTTTACTTGAGGCCAGGGTTCATGCTTAGGGTCCTAATGTGTGTTTGTGCCCATCGCAGCCCTCAAGCATGTCTGAGGCCTCATGGGCCATGCTGGTTTCTCCTACACTGCACGTTGGACAACATGCCAACCACAGGGTTTCTGGTCATGGGGAAGGAGGAGTTCTGATTTCTGCATCACGTACACGGCATGGCAGTGAGTAGAGATAAGGTCTAGATTCTGAAGCCTGGAAACCGAGGTTGGTAAGAGATGACAACCTAAGGCCATGGTGGGTCCGATGCACTTAGTGTGCGGCCAGATGTCTGTGTCCATCATGAGGTCTGGGCTCAGGCTGTGTCAGGCAGGGCATTAGTCCCCAGGCTAGACTGTATAATTGGGGTACAGTCGAGTGATGTGTAGGTTGGTCCTCATTTGGGGTTTCTGGTTGGCCCCATAGGGCAAAGATTTTCTTCTGGAGGGCAGGCAGAGTGCTGCATTCTGGCTCCAGAATTGCCAACTTCAGGGCTTGTGGGCCAGGTGTTTTTGGACAGAAGTCTGAGAACACAAGTTCAGCTTAGAATTCGCAGCGGTGACATGGCAGGCACTCTACAGACTTGAAATGAGATCTCGTGCATCTGAAGTCAGGGCGAGGATCAGATGTTGGCTTAGGTTGGAGTTTCTGTACATGATGTCCCCTTCATGAAGGTGGGGGGGCATCAGGAAACCATGGAAGATTTCCAACTTTGTGAGTGTGTGATGCTCCAAACCACAAGGATTCCGTCAGCGGGACAGTCACGACCTTTTGGATGGATCAAGGACGTCCCATAAGAAATGCTCCAAAGCACAGTTCTAATGATGGATGCCTGGGCAGTCCAACTTGCATTCCAGTTGTGTCCTAGTGAAAAGGAGGATTCGATCTGCTGTCACTGGGGGAACAACCGAGGGGGCTGAATTGAAATGGACTCTCATGAGGATCAGTCATGATGTGGATTTGTGTCCATGGATCCCTTGGAATGGGGCAGTGGCTCTGTTGCCCTGAAGAATTCTCCTAACTTGAGGTTTTGATGCAGCTCCAAAGAGCAAGTTTCCCATATAGAGACGAGATTTGTTCTGAAACCCCCACAACCTGGTATTGGAAACCAAGCATCTGGGGAACAATGCCTGGAATCCAAAGCAATGGATCTGATTACGGTCTAGGGGCCTGTCTTTTTCAATATTCTCCTCTGAGTGTCTCTGTCTAAGATTCAGAATGGAGGTCACTGCTCAGCTTGTGTCAGATCACCCATGTTTGTTGGGGGAGGCCAACACTATTGGGCTGGTCTTGGGAATTGGAGGTTTCTCCTAATCTGTAAGGTTGTGGCAAATGAAACGGGCAGAGTTCCCTTGGAGAGCACTGGCACAGTCCTTAGGTGTGACACCACCTTTCTGGGTGTCATCCAGGAGGTCCAGGCTCAGGCTGTGTCAGACAGGGCATTAGTGCCAAGCTTAGACTGTATAATTGGAGTAAAGTTGAGTGGCATGCAGGTTGATCCTCATTTGGCGTTTCTGGGTAGCCCCAGGGGCAACGTTTTTCTTCTGGAGGGAAGGAAGAGTGCTGCATTGTGGCGACGGAATTCTCACACTGGAGGGCTTGTGGGCCAGAATTGTGAGGAAGGAAGTGAGAGAACACAAGCTAGGCTTAGGTTTTGGGTCAAGATCATGGCAGGCACACTCTGTAGAGCTAAATCTAAATCTCATGCATCTGAAGTCAGGGCGAGGATCAGACGTAGGCTCAGGTTGAAGTTTCTGTTCAGGATGGCCCCTTCATGATGGTGGGGGGCATCATGGGGCTATGGAGACTTTCCCACGATTGGCATTGTAAGTTGCTCCAATCGGCAAGGATTCCTTCTACGGGACAGTCGAGACCGGTCAGATTGTTCCAGGACGTCCCATGCGGAACCACGGCAGTGCAGGGTTCTAAGGATGGATTCCTGGAGTGCCCGCCTCACATTCCTATTGTCTCCTAATGACAAGGCAGGTTCGATCTGCTTCTTTTGGGGAGCAACCAAAGGGGATGTGTTGAAATGGACTCGCCTGCGGATGGGTCATAATGCGGGTTTGTGTTCATGGAGACCTTGGAATGGGGTGTTGGCTGCTGGGACCTGAAGGTTTCCCTTAACTGGAGGTTGTGACACAGCTCCAAAATGCATGTTTCCCATGTGGAAATGAGATTTGTTCAGACTGGTACCTCCTGAAGAACACATATGCTGGTATTGGAAAACAGGCCTCTGAGGAGAGATGCCTGGAATCAAAAGCAATGGATCTGATTAGGGCCTAGGTGCCTGTCCGGTTCAATCTTCTTCTCTGGGGTTATCTGTCTATGGATCTGAGTTGAGGTAGTTGCTCATCTTGGGACAGATCACCCTGTTTGCCCTGAGTTGCCAACACTATTGGGATGGCCTCAGGGACGTTGGAGTGTTCTCCTAATCTTTAGGGTTGTGGCCAATGGAATGGGCAGAATTTGCTTGGAGAAGGCAGGCACAGTCCTGAGGCATGGCTCCAGGGGCCCCAGCCAGGAGGGTGTGTGGGCCAGGACAGTGGGGACAGAAACCTGAAAACCCAAACTCAGCTTAGATTTGGGGACGTAGGTATGACATGCCTGATCTCTAGACCGTGAGAAGAATTTATCAGGCTATGAACAAAGGGCAAGTGTGAGGCATATCTCCAGGCTTTTGTCTCTAGATTTTGTGTCAATGGTGGCCATGGAATGACGGGATGGCCTCTTTGGCCATGGATGATTCTTTCTCTTTTAAGATTTGGTCAGATCCCAAGTTTTGGGGCTCATTCAGGGGATGGAGGAGACCCTTCAATATTTTTTTTTCCTCAGAGGTTCCAGAGCAGAGACCTGAATAGGGGTGATTAGAACTCTCAACCTCTCATTAATATTGGGGGACTAGGGATGGCAATGCGGGTTCTTGGTCCAGACCCTGAGAGGCTTTACTTGAGGACAGGGCTCACACTGAGGGTCCCAATGTGTTTGTGCCCATTGCGGTTCTCAAGCATGGGCGGGACTCATGGGCTACACTGGATTCTCCTACACTGAACGTTGGAAAACATGCCAACCACAAGGTTTCTTGCCTTGAGGAAGAAGGAGTTTCATTTCTGCATCACGTTCACCCCTGGGTAGTGAGTATATATAAGGTCTAGGTTCTGAAGCCTGAAAACCAAGGTTGAAAAGAGATGATGACCTAAAGCCATGGCGGGTCTGATGTGCTCAGTGTACAGCCAGCTGTCTGGGTGTCGGTTGAAAATTCAGACCTCAGGCTGTGCAAGACAGGGCATTAACGCCGAAGCGAAACTGTATAATTGGGGTAGAGTCAAGTGGCATGCAGGTTGATCCTCATTTGGTGTTTCTGGTTAGCCACATAGGACAACGTTTCTCTTCTGGAAGGCAGTCAGAGTGCTGCATTGTGTCTCTCCAGAATTCCCTAACTGGAGGGCTGGTGGGCTCGGAGTGTGAGGACGAAGTCTGAGAACAATAGCTAGGTTTTGCTTCGGGGCGGGGTTTCGGCAGGCACACTCTGCAGAGTTGAATCAAGATTTCGTGCATCTGAAGTCAGGGCGAGGATTAGACGTTGGCTCAGGTTGGAGTTTCTGTCCAAGATGGCTCTTTCATGAAGGGGACAGTGCACCACGAGGCCACAGAGCTTTTCCCATGATGGGAGTTGTGAGGAGCTCCAAAGCGCAAGGATTCCTTCTGCAGGACAGCTGTGACCTGTTGGATGGCTCCAGGACGTCCCATATGGAATTACTTCAGAGTAGTTTTCTACAGATGGATGCCTAGCCAGTCCGCCTCACATTCCAATTGTCTTCTAGTGACAAGATAGGTTCGATCTGCTGGCTCTAGGGGAGCACCCAAGGGCACTGAGTTGAAAAGGACTCTCCTGCAGATGGGTCCTAATGTGGGATTGTGTCCATGGAGACCTTGGAATGAGGTGGTGGCACCGGGGCCCTGAAGGATTTTCCTAGCCGGAGGTTTTGACACAGCTTGAAAGAGCACGTTTCCCATGTGGAGAAGACATTTGTTCTGACTGATGCCTCAGGAAACCCCCATATGGTGGTATTGAAAACCAGGCCTCTGAGGTTCTGACATAGCTCCTCGAGCAAGTTTCCAATGTGCAGAGAAGACTTGCTCTGAAGGAGCCTATGGAAACCCCATAGGCTGGTATTGGAAACCAGGCCTCTGAGAAGAGATGCCTGGAAACCAAAGCAATGGATCTGATTAGGGCCTAGGGGCCTGTCCAGTTCAATGTTCTTCTCTGGGGACATCTGTCTCCGAGTCTGTGTGGAGCTAGTTGCTCAGCTAGTGTCAGATCACCCCTGTTTGTTCCGAGCAGCCTACAATATTGGGATGGTCCCAGGGACATTGGAGATTTCTCCTGATTTATATGGTTGTGGCCAATGGAATATGAAGAATTCCCTTTGAGAGGGCAGGAACAATCCTGATGTGTGGTTCCAGGAGCCCTAGCATGGAGGGTGTGTGTTTTCACACAACTGTCCAAACAGCCCTGGCCTACACAACCTACAGGCTCAGGCCCCTGGAGCCAAACCTGAGGACTGTACTTGTCCTCTTAGAGGGAATTGTGTGTGCCCATTCCAAAGGCCAAACCCTTCAAATAGGATAAACCTCCAAAGTCCCTGATCCATCTCAATAGTGGTGTCAAGCTTAGGAGAGTACTTCAGGTTCCCGGTGCCACCGCCCCATTCCAAGGCCCTCATGGACACAAAAACACATTAGGACCCATCCTCAGGAAAGTCCATTTCAACTCAGCCACCGAGGTTGCTCCCGCAGAGCCATCAGATCTAAACTGTCTTGTTGCTAGGAGAAAATTGGAATGCGAGGCGGGCTTCCCAGGCATCCATCCGCGAACGGTGCTCTGGAGTCATTCCATATGGAATGTCATGGAGCTGTCCAACAGGTCTCAATTGTCCCGCAGAAGGAATCCTTGAAGGGGGCATCCCACAACTCCCAACGTGGGAAAACCTCAATGGCCTCGAGATTCTGCTCCCGTCATGAAGCGGCCGTCATGCTCAGAAACTCCCACCTGAGCCAACGTCGGATCCTCGCCCTGACTTCACATGGATGAGATATTGGTTCAGATATGCAGGGGGTACCTGCCATGCCCCCCCGAAAGCCAAGTCTAGCTTGTCTTCTCAGACTTCCGTCCTCACACTCCTGGCTCTGAAGCCCTCAAGTTTGGCAATTCCGGACCCAAAATGCAGCACTCTGCCTGCCCTCTAGAAAAAAAATGATTGCCTCATGAGCTGCCCAGGCACCTTAAATGAGGGTAAACCTACACAGCACTCGACTTTACCCAAATTATATAGTCTAACCTGGGCACTAATGCACTGTCGGACACAACCTGAGCCCGAACCTCCTGACCAACACCCAGAAAGCTGACCGCACACTGAGCACATAAAACCCGCCATGGCCTTAGGTCATCATCTCTTCCCTACCTCAGTTTTCAGGCTTCAGAACCGAGACCTTATCTCCAATCACTGCCCAGGGGTGAGTGTGATGCAGAAATCAGAACTCCTCTTTACCCATGGAAAGAAACCTTGTGGTTCGCACGTTGTTCAACGTTCAGTTTTGGAGAAACCAGCATTCACCCTGAGGCACCACCCATTCTTGAGTGTTACGAGGGCATACACACGCATTGTGACCCTCAGCATGAGTCCTGTCCTCTAGTAAGTCCTCTCAGTGGCTGGACCATTAGATGTCATAATGGGCTTGACATGTCCCTAGGCCCCAATTTTTAACCAGATTTCTGATTGTCCAGTCGCCCCTCCCCAGGGCTCTACTCTGGAATCCCTCATTTGGTGGGACACCTGAGGTTAAAAAAGAAAACAACAACAACAACAAAAAAAAAAAACGGACTTATTCCAGCCCACAGAATAACCCCAAACTCTTTGGAAGGGGCCAAATCCCCAGAGAGTAAGACTCATTCATTTCACATGAAGTCACCCAGAAATTCCACGACCATGAGTGACACGATATCCAGAGACAAAAACTTGAGAAGGAGCCTCACTCTCGCGCTTCTTTCAAATCCCTAAGAGTTCTCCTCATGGTCTGTAGATCAGTCCTGCCATACCTATGACCCGAAACATAAGCCGAGTTTGTGTTTTCAGACAACTGTCCAAACAGCCCTGGCGTAGACAAACTACAGGCTCAGGCTCCTGGAGCCAAACCTGAGGACTGTACTTGCCCTCTCCAAGGGAATTGTGTGTGCCCATTCCAATGGCCACAACCCTTCTAATAGGATAAACCTCCAAAGTCCCTGATCGATCTCAATAGTGGTGGCTTGCCAGGAAAAACAGGGGCAATCTGAGCCCAACTGAGCACCTGCCTGCACTTAGACCCATAGACAGATGTCCCCAGAGGTATGAAGGAAAGAACAGGCCCCTAGGCACTAATCAGATCCATTGCTTTGGTTTCCAGGCATCTCTCCTCAGAGGCCTGGATTTCAAAAGCAGCATATAGCTGTTTCTTGACTCACCCATCAGAAAACATCTCATCTACACATGGGAAACTTGCACGTTGGAGCTGTGTCAAAGATTCTGTTTAGGAGAACCCTTTAGGGCCCCAGTGCCACCGCTTCATTCCAAGGTCTCCATAGACACAAAAGCACGTTAGGACCAATCCCCAGGGGTGTCCATTTCAACTCAGCGTCCTCGGTTGCTCCCCACAGATCCCGGAGATCTACCTGTCTTGTTGCTAGGAGACAATTGGAATGAGAGGTGGGCTACCCAGCCATCCATCCTTAGAACCCTGCTCAGATTATTGGCCTGGAGCCAAACAACAGGTCTCAATTGTCTTGCAGAAGACACTCTGCATTTTGGAGCTTCTCACAACTCCCTTTGGGAAAATCCCCATGGCCTCGTGATGCCCCCCCATTCATGAAGGGGCCATCAGGGACAGAAACTCCAACCTGAGCGATGGTCTGATCCTCGCCCTGACTTCAGATGCATGAGATCTCGATTCAGGTCTGTAGATTGTGCCTGCCATGGCCTCACCCAGAAACCTAAGCCTAGCTTGTGTTCTCAGACTTTTGTCGTCAGACTACTGGCCCACAAGCCCTCCAGTTTGGCAATCCAGAACTACAATGCAGCACTCTGCCTGCCCTCCAGAAGAAAAACATTGTCCTCTGGGGCTACCCAGTAACCCCAAGTGAGGATCAACCTGAACCAAACTAGGCTATACCCCAAATACATAGCCTGACCAGGGCACTAATGCCCTTACTGACACAGCCTGAGCCTGGACCCCCTGGACCCTCCCAGACAACTGGCCGCACACTGAGCACATCGAGCCGCCATGGCCTTAGGTCGTCATCTGTTCCCAACCTCGGTTTTCAGGTTTCAGAACCTAGACCTTATCTCCAATCACTGTCCATGTTGAAGGTTATGCAGAAATCAGAACTCCTCCTTAACCATGGCAAGAACCCTTGTGGTTGGCACGTTGTCCAACGATCAGTGTAGGAGAAACCCTGAGGCCCCGCCCATTCTTGAGTGCGACGAGGGCATACACACGCATTGTGACCTTCAGCATGAGTCCTGTCCTCTAGTAAGTCCTCTCAGTTGCTGGACCATTAGATTTCATAATGGGCTTGACATGTCCCTAGGCCCCAATTTTTAACCAGATTTCTGATTGTCTAGTCGCCCCTCCTAGGGCTCTACTCTGAAATCCCTCATTTGGTGGGACACCTGAGGTTAAAAAAGAAAACAACAACAACAACAACAACAACAACAAAATAAAACGGACTTCTTCCAGCCCACAGAATGACCCCAAACTCTTTGGACGGGGCCAAACCACCAGAGAGTAAGACTCGTCCATTTCCCATGAAGTCACCCAGAAATTCCACGACCATGAGTGACACGATATCCCGAGACAAAAACTTGAGCAGGAGCCTCACACTCGCCCTTCTTTCAAATCCCAAAAAGTTCTCCTCATGGTCTGTAGATCAGTCCTGCCATACCTATGACCTGAAACATAAGCCGAGTTTGTGTTTTCAGACAACTGTCCAAAAAGGGCTGGACTACACAACCTACAGGCTCAGGCCCCTGGAGCCAAACCTGAGGACTGTACTTGCCCTCTCCAAGGGAATTGTGTGTGCCCATTCCAATGGCCACAACCCTTCTAATAGGATAAACCTCCAAAGTCCCTGATCCATCTCAATAGTGGTAGCTTCCCAGGAAAAACAGGGGCAATCTGAGCCCAAATGAGCCCCTACCTGCACTCCAACCCATAGACAGATGTCCTCAGAGGTAAAAAGTAAAGAACAGGCCCCTAGGCACTAATCAGATCCATTGCTTTGGTTTCCAGGCATCCCTCCTCAGAGGCCTGGATTTCAAAAGCAGCATATAGCTGTGTCTTGACTCACCCAACAGAAAACATCTCATCTACACATGGGAAACTTGCACGTTGGAGCTGAGTCAAAGCCTCTGTTTAGGAGAACCCTTTAGGGCCCCAGTGCCACCGCTTCATTCCAAGGTCTCCATAGACACAAAAGCACATTCAGACCCATCCCCAGGGGTGTCCATTTCAACTCAGCGTCCTCGGTTGCTCCCCACAGATCCAGGAGACCTAAACTGTCTTATTGCTAGGAGACAATTGGAATGCGAGGTGGGCTACCCAGCCATCCATCCTTAGAACCCTGCTCAGAATCATTGGCCAGGAGCCAAACAACAGGTCTCAATTGTCCTGCAGAAGACACTCTGCAGTTTGGAGCTTCTCACAACTCCCATTGGGAAAATCCCCATGGCCTCGTGATGCCCCCCCATTCATGAAGGGTCCATCAGGGACAGAAACTCCAACCTGAGCGATCGTCTGATCCTCGCCCTGACTTCAGATGCACGAGATTTCGATTCAGGTCTGTAGAATGTGCCTGCCATGGCCTAACCCAGAAACCTAAGCCTAGCTTGTGTTCTCAGACTTTTGTCATCAGACTACTGTCCCACAAGCCCTCCAGGTTGGCAATCCAGAACTATAATGCAGCACTCTGCCTGCCCTCCAGAAGAAAAACATTGTCCTTTGGGTCTACCCAGTAACCCCAAATGAGGATCAACCTGCACCGACCTTGGCTGTACCCCAAATACATAGGCTGACCAGGGCACTAATGCCCTTTCTGACACAGCCTGAGCCTGGACCCCCTGGCCCCTCCCAGACAGCTGGCCGCACTCTGAGCAAATCGAGCCGCCATGGCCTTAGGTTGTCATCTCTTCCCAACCTCGGTTTTCAGGTTTCAGAACCTAGACCTTATCTCCAATCACTGTCAATGTTGAAGGTGATGCAGAAATCAGAACTCCTTCCCCATGGCAAGAAACCTTGTGGTTGGCATGTTGTCCAATGTTCAGTGTCCTTGAAACCAGTGTGGCCCATGAGGCCCCGCCCATGGTCGCGGGCCACATTGGTCACAAACACACATTGTGACCCTCAGGATGAGCCCAGTCCTTAAGTAAGGCCACTCAGTGGCTGGATGAAGAGATAGCATATTGGGCTTGCCATGCCCCTAGGCCGCAATTTTTAACCATAGTTCGGATTGTCCCTTCAGTCTTCCCCACGGCTTTGCTTTGGAATTCCTCTTTTGGTGGGACACCTGAGGTAACAAAACTGAAATGAGTCCTCCCATCCCACAGATTGACGAAAAGCAATTGGGAATCGGGCCAAATCCTCAGAGAGGAAGATTCGTCCATGGCCCATGAGGCCTCCCCGACATTCCACGGCCATCACTGATACAAAATCCAGAGACAAAAGCCTGAGCAATCGCCACAGACTCGCACTTTCTTCATATCCTGAAGAGTTCTTCTC